>NW_023502248.1:0-100618 GCF_013396075.1 Fusarium subglutinans
ATAATACCTAGTTTTAGTATAAAATTAGGCTATTTTTAAAGTAAGGATTAAGGATATAAGGAAGTACTATAGCTATGTATATATATATAATAAGCTTTTAGTATAACTTTTAAGGCTATAAGACCTAGTATAGTATTTTAATAAATAAATAATAGTTATTAAATAGCTAGTATATTTTTTAAGTATATAAAGTAACTATTACTAATATATAAGGGTAGATAGAGTAGTAATATAAGATAAAAAATAGAGCTATAGGAGTTTATGGACAGTGCCCCCTACAGACTTCCGTAGGTTGGCCTGTTGCTTACCCTATCTGCATACACGAGGTTCCTTTTGTAGTCAAATAGAGAGCCCGCAGCATACTTTGATTGGTCGGGAAAGGGCGCCCCTTACACGTCGATCATAGCCTCATTGGCTACAGTAACGATCTTGGCCGACGACCGTCAGTACACTTGATCGCAGACCATTCGGCATGTTTATTCTTAGGGCCTCAAAATCGCCTGCAGAAGTTACCGAGCATGAAGTCCTTGAGTCCTGCGAGGTTCATCGAACGGGGGCTAAAAGCGCAGGATCGCATCGTTCAGTTAGCGTGGCGCCCAAGGAACGAGATAATTCCCCTTGGAGGATCCAGGGATAAGCCTCGTTATTCGTACGTTGTAGAAAGGCAGAGGTGGCTGAAAAGGCGAGGAGGTTCAAGAACACAGGGTGGCGGTTACTGCTTTATGTGGCTGCTTGATCGACGTATTCCTCAAATAGCAAATAAGAGGATGCTAAAATAAGCTTAGCGAAGAGCGCTCTAAGCTTTGGCAGGAGTTGCTTATGTATTCTCGGCATTTGAGATCGAGATCTTAAGATTTTTTAGCTTCCCTAGGTATTAGAGGAGTTATGTAACACGGACTCTATTTCCGTGGTGGCGTGCCTGGGTGTCATCACTGCATCCATAACAATCTGATATCTTGTTTACGCACAGATATCTGTTCCCCAACCTGCCTGCAGAGGTGTTAAGACAACATTCATGATGTTACAATTAAGCACCTTCAATTTCCTTAAACCGTTCATTTGAGAGTCCACAGCCCTGGATGCGGCGACAGCTCTCCATGGGGGTTGACCCCGCGCACCTGGAATGCTATACAAGCCATCTGGGTCCAGATGCGGCAGCCACCAAAGCCCCGACCCCGCGAACATCCCTGAAAACAAATCTCACTGTGCAACAGATCGAAATTTGTATGCTCAAAGTGCCGTCATTGCACAGATCGAAGCTATATCCGTTGCACATGCGCCACGGTGCCTGGAACTTGCCGTGTGCAGTCCCCAAAAGAGGCAATTCGATGCAAAAAGGCGTTAGCTTTCCGCAAATCTGCGCCACAATGGCAGGTATGTAATCTTCCCCTTGCATAAGAATGATGATCGCGCTCCAAGGAAGGCATTTTGTGTTTTGTTTTGTTTTTCTCGGACAAAATCTTTGGTTTCAGATGCTACAATGCTCATATATCGAGTATTATACGCGTTTGCACTATGCTTGATACCTACTGGAAGTTTAGTCCAAGCTCATGAGCTTGACAGACGCGCCGTCGATCCTCTAGCGGGAACATCCGAGTGTGCGGTCAGTACCAATCCTGTGATTGCTGTGATCTGAGACTGACGAGTGTAGAGGACATGTTATACAAAGACGAATGGCACAGAAGCGTTTCGAGGCAGCCAAACCGACGACCTCTGTCGAGACAAGCCACTTTATCATAATGTTGAGATCTGTGTAAAACACGACTGCAACTTCACCGAGATATTGGGTAGGCTTAATCAACTTGCGTGTAGTGGCTCCAACATCAATCGCTGATGCAATAGCTAGACTTCAAGAACAAAACGTCCCGGGCATGCGAGTGGCCGATCACCGATCGCCGACAAGAAATCCGAATCAGCTGTTTGACGATAGGCGTGTTAGCTATGGTCTTCTTTACTATGAGAGCCATCTCAAAGATAATCGGGTTTGTGCCATATGGACATGACGATAGCCTCATCTTAGCAGCTCTGGTATGTGATGCAACCGAACTTTTATGGTCGTGCCTCTGACTATTAAACAGCCGTTTATTATTGCATTTAATATTTTCTGTCAAATCCGTAGGTGTTACAAACCCATCTGATCACGTCGTTATACAATGCTAACACGAGCTGTGTGACTTCAGTCACCTCAAAGGGTCTTGGACTCGATATCTGGTTCGTGGAAGACGATAACATCCGCACCTTTCTCATCGTACGAGCTCAGGACATCCCGGTGTAATTGCAAGGCTAACTCACCTAGCTGATCTTCGCTTCCGAGCTATCCTACGCGACAGCCCTCGCTCTCGTGAAACTATCAATCCTAGCCTTCTTTCTTCGCATATTCCCCGACCAAAAGTTCCGCACCATTGTCCGATGGACCACGATCTCTATTCTGGCCATATGTCCCTTATATCTAGTCCTAATCTTCCTTCAACGACGGCCACTCGGTGTTCTTTGGAATGGATGGAGGGATAAGAATCCGCAAGGTGTTGTCTTGAGTGCAAATCTCATAGGGATAACTCACGGTGCATGGAACGTTGCTTTGGACATTTGGATGATGATTCTTCCAATGACTCAACTTCTCAAAATCGGAATCAAGCTGAAGAAAAAGATTGGAGTTATTGCTATGTTTGGAGTGGGCCTCTTGTAAGTTGAGTCAGGCCCTTGCGCAGTAACATTTCGTGCTAATCGTATGATATAGCCTCACGATCGTCAGTTCCGTCCGCATCCCAACCCTGATAGTATTTTCAACGTCACGGAACATGACCGGTATGAAAATGTCCTCCTCAAGGTGCTGAAACATTCTAACCGTCCACGCAGCTGATTCTGTCGGAATAATAATCTGGTCAAATATCGAGATTTGTGTAGGCATGATGGTAGCATGCATGCCTGGAGCACGTCAATTCGTCCGCGACATTACACTTCGAGTAAAACGAGGAAGCGAGTCCGATGGGTCCAGCACTGAGAATATCTTTATTGAGCGGACGATAGAGACGATCCAGACTGATGCGGACGAGACAGTTACGAGTTCAATAGTGAGACCGGATGAAGTGCTCTTGTCAAAATGACAACTAATTGCTGGCTGCCGTCTCCGTGATGCAGGCCATGATGATGATGAACGAAATAAATATTAGTTCGCTTTCGAAGCATGCTAGATTAACTTCTACTAGCCTGTTATCATTGCTCATTTCAGCCTTGGATGAACAGTGCTTATGATTGTTCGCGGTGGTTCACAACAACTGAAGCATTTCCCTTCTCCTTGCCTCCCATCTCCTCAACATCTCCAGTCAAATCCTCAGGTTTGTAGTTTCCAAACTTGCGAAGAGGAATACCTTCATTGAACATGCGATCAACCTGCTCCAAAGACTTGCCCTTGCACTCAGGAACGCACAGGACAACAAAGACAATAGCCAATGCCAAAATGCCAGCGAAAACGAATCCAACCTTGGATCCAAGACCGGCATACTGAGGATACAGCATATAAGGAATGCTGAAGCTGACAAGGAAGTTGGCTACGACGTTGACGATCGACGCCGTTCGCTGGGAGGCGTCGCGAAGTCGCAGGGCGGGAATTTCGGTGGTGATGACGTAGTTGAGAGGTGCGAAGGCGAACGTGAAGCCGGATCCGAAGAGGGTGAGCATTGCTACGATGCCTGATTTTATACCGAAGGACGGGTTGGGAACTGTTCCGAGAGCGCCCATCGTGATGATGGCGCAGAACATCCAGCCAGCGCTTGTCAACAGAAGAGGCCTACAAAAGTCAGGGACATTCAGATATTGGAGGACCAAAGGGACTTACCGACGACCAGCCCGATCAACGAGATAAAGACCTGCAAAAGCTGAGCAGAGATTGACAATGGCATTGACGATGGTCATAGTGAAAGGGTTGACAGTTCCGATATCTCGGATGAAGATGGCGCCATATGTCGAGGCAAAGGCTTGACCAGTTGCTTGCTGGAAGAAGTTCATAGCTACGACAATTGCCGTACGCTTCAGATTCTTTCCCTGGAAAAGCTCGAGGTAGTTGCCCTGCTCAGGTTCGTGCTCCAACGCGTATTGAAGAGCAGCAAAGCTCTCATCGATGTCCGCTTCGGTCTCTTTGCCCTCTCGAAGCTTTCCAAGGGCGGCGCGAGCTTCCTCAGTTCGGTCTTTGGTGAGTAGCCATCGAGGAGACTGTCTTTGGTCAGTATGAAGACATTCGTGCTTGAATTGGGTTATATACCTCTGGGATGAAGAAGATGGCGCACATGACGACGACAGGGATAATGAAGAATAGACCGAAAGGGATCCGAAATGAGAGATTGCCGGATAGAGTGCTCGTTCCTCGGCAGACGCATGCCACAATGAGAGTTCCAGACTATTCTTTGTCAGCTTATCTGAATGACGCGACGTTAGGAGAACTCACCATTAAGCTGAACTGGTATGAGCCAACTGCGAAGCCACGAATTTCGCGAGGCATGATTTCGGATTGGTAAACGGGGACAACAGCAAGCTCCATGCCAATGTAGATATCTGTTTATAGGTGTCAGCTATGCGGATCAGCTCGGCAGATTGGGTAGCACTTACAGTTGAGGATTCTCGTAGCCATGATCTGGTGTTTGTTCGTCGATGTAACAGCCATGATAGCTGGAACCAGCGCCCAAGCACTCATGGTGAACATACACCATCGTCGTCCCCATCTCTCACTGACAAGACTACCAATGATGACACCAGCTCCGAAGCCAATGTAGTTCAAGCTGTTGAAGAGAGATAACCACGATGGCGGAATGGCATATTTGCCCTTCTCAGCATCCCACTCGCCGAATTGCGCCTGGAAAGCTTCCATGGCCTGGGTGTTATTGTAAGCTGCATTGTCAAAGCCATAGTTGAAGGTTGACACGGCGATGACTGCGAAAGCAATGGCCAAATGGCGATTGAAGTGTTGAAGGATTCTGTTTTTTGATAACATTGCGACTGCCTCTGAAACTTGAATGATGTTGGGCTGGATTGATCGTGAAGATCTTGACCGGGATGATGCTCTGCTGATATACCCAGCCACCGAACCCCAGAGCAGCTCTCCCCCGCAAAACTTTACTATCACGCGTCGACCTGGAGTCAAGGTAACGCCTGTTCGAGACCTGCAAAGTCTGCTAGCCTGGTCACTCTCCTGATTTCCCCAGGAGAAGGTCTGGGGTAAGTGGAGTTCCGTAGCGTTAGTGCATTTCCGGGCTCGGATGTCGGGCGGAGAGATTTCTGCGCCTGGGTTTTGGGGTAGACCTCGACTGTTCTGTTCCCCCCGACTTCCTTTTCTCATCCTGGCCTGAACTGTTCGGATGAAATTCGCAATGGAACCAAGAAATGGATCCCGTATGCGAAATCGCAAGACATCCGAGATATGTGCCCAATGTCGGAACCGCAAGGTACGCGACAGCTCCGAGCAAATGACTGTCGGCTAATGGAAATCGACTGCAGGTGAGATGCGATAGCGATCCTAAAGGCTGTAACAACTGCAAGAGGCTCAAGTTCAACTGCTCTCTTCTGGTATCAGACTCCGAAAACGCGGTAGAGGTACTAGAAAGACGACGCGTAACTAGGGCGTGTATACCGTGTCGCGATCGCAAGTTGAAGTGCTCTGGCCAGAGACCGGCGTGTTCACGATGTTCGGATCGCGGAAGTCCTTGCCATTACCCTCCAGCCGCAAGGGCTAAGAGTCATGAATCTGGTCTGTCACCCCGTGGTGAACCCTCGATAGCAGCGGACAGCACCCCGTCAGTCCCAGGATCCGATCGCCATGGATCTCAACACTCACAGGCCCCAAGACCACTAGGCCTTCAACTTTCACCAGGCTCGATGCCAACACCGCTACAGACGACACAGTGGTAAGCCATACCATACTGCTACTCGTGGTCGCAGCACTGATAGGAAATAGGGACCTAGGAATAAGCAAACAAACTGTTAAGAAACATATCGATGCCTACTTCGACCTAATACACCCGATACCTTGTTACGGATTTCTCCATAGAGCAACCCTGTTACAATCATGGTCAAAGAACGAGCTAAACCCATGCGTGCTATCAGCGATATGCGGAATCACGTCGCGGTTCATCAACCCAGGCAGCGCTGAACATAGAACAATGGCAAAGAGGTGGATCGAAGATGCCGAATCTCACCTCCTCAGACGAGTCGCCCAGCCTCGGCTATCGGATATCGAAGCATGGCTTCTCGTCACGTTGGACCACTACCTCTCGCAGCGCGTCAGCAAGATGCTTGTCTCGATGGCTCTTACATCGAGGCTCGCTTACATCCTTCGACTGAACCACGAAGATCCGCGTCAGAAGTTCCTAGTGCAAGAGCGTCATCGGCGACTGATGTGGGCCATCTATATCATGGACTCGTTGTACTCGAGTGGGAAGACGGAGTTCACGGCCTGTACTCCAGAGACTCTCCATATCAGGCTACCATGCGCAGAAAAGTCTTTTTCCATGGACGCCCCAGTAATAACGGTACCGCTGCACTCGAGTCCACATGAGGATACATCCAATATTGGCCTGCTTGGCTACTGTATTCGCGTTCTGGACATTCGCAACCGCGTGCAAAGGTTAGAGCCCAGATCCACTGCTGCATCATCTTGCCTAACTGTGACATAGACTTACTCTCACGATCACAAATCACCGAGAACCCATCGATCAATGCCTGCTCGCAGTAGAGTCTATCGAAAACGAATTGCGCCAATTCTCCGCTAGTTTGCCGGCAAGATACCATTGGGACCCTACAGCCTTCTCTCTACGAGCCTTTTCGCCTTCGCGTACCCCATTCCTGATGTTACATGCTTGGTGGCATCAGACACATTGCGACCTCTTCCGCTTTACAATCCCAGGATTCCGTGAAGGCCTCCCAACTGCTGAGATATTACAGCTGTCACCAGACTACACCTCAGCATGTCGTGAAAAGTGCCTATATCACGCTATATCTGTTTCCAAGATCCTTGAGGTACGCAAGTCGATCGGAGGATCCGAGCTAATCAGTGATCCTTCAATTGCGATGTGCGCTTTCCATTCTGCACGGATTATCTCAAGACTCGGACAATACCCCATGGGCGATATGCCACAGGCGGAGCTTATCATGCGATTGACTGCGTGTGTTGAAGCATTGGAAGAGCAGGCAGTCATTCTGCCAACTACTGCGATACTCAAGAAAGGCATTAACGATTTAGTAAATGATGCACAACGAGATCGTCATGGACCTTACGCCTGTCCCTCAATCTGGGAAGAGGAGGAGTCAGAAAGCTACAATGCAGCTGGAGTATCAAGAGATATTAGTGGCTCTGGGGCCAGAGAAGTCTTTTCCAAGCACAGCGTCACCGAGACGGTTCAAAACCTGCAGTTTCAGCCCGGCGAGCAAGGCGACTCTGAAGACCACGTAGACCCTGCGCAGCCAGCGTCTGATATGCCTTTTGGGAATGAACCAGCTTCTGCATCAGCAGCAAACTTTATGTCTATGAACATCTCGCCACTACCTGAGCAAGGCACTCAGGATCAAACAGACTTTGGACTCTACCTAGAGGAGGCTGAGCCTCACCTGGACAGTATCTTCAATTTTGGTCTTCACGGTCAGTATGGCTCTGGGCAACCTGATGTCTTCATGGATTCATTCTGGCCGCTTGCAGATACATATTGGACCATGCCAGATGTAGGCAGTATGTAGCAATGTGATTCTTGCTAGGCATTTAAAGAAATTATAAGATCCCTCCTGTCTAAATACGCATGCCAGCACTGAAGCTATGCCCCGTTCCAATATATATCCTTCTCCACTCTGAAGCTAACTTCTAAACTGTCACTCGAGCTCCTGACCGAAGCGGTGTATGTTCCTGCTTCGCAAAGCCAACTATCGGATGTCTCGTCCCATACCGCGGTGCTGTACTTGTCTAAAGCCATAAACGCTGCCGTTTCTTGGCCCGGCTCCAAGAAGACCTTCTGAAATCCAGCAAGTGTTCGCACAGGGCGGTGAAATCTCGACTTCTGACCTGATTTTGCCGCATCGTAAGAGATGTAGAGCATCACAACTTCGGCACCAGCCCTCTTTCCGGTGTTCTTCACGTCAATATGTATACCGTCCTTCGCGGCTCGGATGTTGGATGTTGAGAATGTTGTATAGCTGAGGCCGTGACTAAATATTGTTAGCGGTAATCATCAAAGTCACACGGAATGGACATACCCGAACTCGAAAGCTGGCTCAATGCCCCGAGCATCGAACCAGCGATGTCCAACAAAAACATCCTCCGAATAGTATATCCTTCCGTTGTCGCTTCCGAAACTCAGGAAAGTCGGTCCATCCTGGAGACTATTCGGGAATGTGATGGGTAATTTGCCACTGGGATTGACCTTGCCGAAAACAATGTCGGCTACTGCATTTCCTGCTTCATTCCCCCCATACCAGCTATGCAGGATAGCTTTCGCTTTATGACGCCATGGCATCTCAATCGGGTTTCCAGCTTGAGTCACCACTATAGCGTTCGGCTGCGCTTCAAGTACCGCAAATACAAGGTCATCGACATGTGGCGGTAGGCTCATAGACTCTCTATCCTTGCCCTCCTTCTCGAAGTCTGCATTGAGGCCAACTACAACGAAAGTGTGCTTACACTTCTTCGCTACTCCGACAGCACGTCTGATGCCCTCTTCTGGATCAAGCTTCAGACAGCCGCCCAAGCGGCATGCTCCACCTGGTATGGGAATGAAAGAGCCGCCTGTTGTTATTGAAGTCGATGCACTGCCAGCTTCAACGCGGAGTCGATATGTCTCACCAGCTTTCATCTCGTAAGTCCCGCGTTCTTCTCTAGATCCATGACCGAAGAACATCCCGGCATGGGTCTGTAATGTCGCGTTGTCGATAACCAGCTGTTCGTCTATATATAATCTCGAGACTCCGTAGCTAGCGAGACCAAACTCATAAGTCCCGTCTAGGTCTGGCTTGTAGTAAGCTGTCATGGACATATAAAACGTCTCGCCCTTCTCAGGATGATCATAGTCCATTAGTTGATACGTAGTGTCTGGTATGCTTTGCTGGTCAAATGGCTTCCTCGTTTGCCACGCTGACTCTGGCTCGTTAAAGAAAGAAATGGAGACGCCTGGTTTTCCATTCTCATCCGTGACATTATCACCCGTGAAATATGGTAGCAACACGTGGCCGAATACTCCAGGTTCAAAATGGACTTTTGCCTTGGATGGAAGTTGGTCACTAATTCCCTGGAAGACGGAGCTGGTATAATATGGTCGTAGATTTGCACTTCCCCCACCACAAGCTGCAGCAAGCTTGGCGTTTGGCCCAATGATAGCGACATCCGCATAGTCCTTAGGAGTAACCGGCAAGATGCTGTCTGAGTTCTTGAGAAGTACGATACTCTCAGTCGCGAGTCGTTTGTTTAGCGCTCTGTCTTCTGGTGAGTCACGAGTTGACTCTTTCGTTGATACTCGAGCTGAAGTAGTGGTATTGACGAGCTCGAGCACCTTTCTGGCTCGCTCATCTATCGTCTTGCGACTGACTTTGCCTGAAACTACAGCGACCAAAGCCTTTTCAGCACGATGTCTTGAGGGGCCTGGCATCTCAACGTCCACTCCCGCATTGAGTGCATCGGTGCAACCATATGTGCCATACCTAGACTGTCAGCTTGCCGCCATATGATGAGTAGTGAACTGCTTACCAGTCACTCATGACGAGGCCGTCGAAACCCCACTCACTTCGCAAGATATCCTTCAGTAGCTTCTTACTTTCTGACACGTGTACACCGTTGACTTTGTTATAGGAAGACATGAAAATCTTGGGCTTGGCATCCCTGACTGCCATCTGGAAAGGTTTAAGGTAAACTTCTCGCAGCGCCCTCTCTGACATGCAAATATCCGTGGACATCTTGGCCGTTTCTTGATCATTGGCCACAAAGTGCTTCAAGGCTGCTGCAGTACCTCTGCTCTGAACTCCACGGATAATTTCTGTCGCTAAAACGCCACTTAGATACGGTTCTTCAGAAAAGCTCTCAAAACCGCGGCCATTGAGGGGTCCTCGGACCAGATTGACTGTAGGGCCTAGCCAAATATGTGCACCTTTAGCATCACATTCTCTAGACAGTAGTTGGCCGGCGGAGTAGAGAAGATCGGGGTTCCAAGTTGCACCAAGACCAGTTCCACAAGGGATACATAATGCTGGAACAGGGTTGAAGAATCTCCCTCCTCGGGCACCGTTAGGCCCGTCAGTGCATTTTATCGAGGAGATGGCATGAGATGGTATAGCTTGAGAATGCCAAAAGTCGCTTCCTGCCTGTTGTCAGCTACGGTGTACTGAATGGTTGGCTAATGGTAGCATACCAGACAGAAGGGAGATCTTTTCAGCAAGAGTCAAGGACGCTAGCGTTGACTCGACATCAATGGGTTTTCTTTGTAGAATATGCATAGTTTCGGATGATTGCAAGGCTAAAACAAGACACAGACGATAAAGCTCAAGGTGTGAACACTCTTCATTTCACTGGAGGCAAATAGGTCCAAGTCGTTCATGTTTTGCTCCTCGATGAAAACGGCCAAGCGTACCTGACTCGTGGATCTGCTGGTCTGTCGGATGTCGGGCGGAGCGCTTTGCTGATCGGTTCCCCGAGTTCTCTCGCCAAAGCTTAGCCAATCATGGAGTACTCCGTAGTTTAGTGCCTTTTTGTTACAGATCTTAGGCGAACCAGACTTCGTGGGCTATCCGAGATTACCCTGTAAAGCTGTCAATATTACACATTGCTGAAGACAGCCACGAATATTCCAATATGTTACCCTAAGCTTGAATGAAGTTGGTCTAAATTTATACCAGGTCATTTAAATCGTTTACTATTTAGGCTCAAGGCTTTGAGTCTTCTGACTTGGACCTGACTGAACAAGGGATGTCAGTAACCGAATCTTGTCCCATGCGATATATGTGTCGAGAAACAAAGGCTGTTCTTTGTATTTTGAAGTGGCTCAATCGCGAGATACAGATAATTAAACGTGTTCTAACACTGCTCTGAAACCTTACAAAGTAAACAAATTGATACCATCGTCCGACTCCCGAAGTTTCTTATTGGCCTTCTGCAAGCTGAATCTCATAAACACACAAGTCGCGACTGACAGCGCCGAGAAGGCCATCATGAGCAGATTTGCTTTGATGTAGCGCGGACCATCACTAGCAGGGAAAAAATATGGACTCCAGATATTGCCAAGTTGGCTGAGAAGATTGATGATAGCAGTGGCACAAGCGCGCTTCTCAGGCGTCTGGTTGAGAGTTGAACTAGCCCAACTAAAAACCATGGCGTTGGATGAGAAACAACCGCAGATATAAAGGAAGGCAGCTGCATATCTCGCGGCGTTGTTGAGCGTGGCGACGGAAATGGTGAAGCCAACACCTACTGCTTGAGGGATGGCGATATGGTAGCCTCGGTTCTTGCGACGATCACTGGATCACGCTGTAGCAAAAGCAGTGGCTGTAGCGACAAGATAAGGAGGGGCAGTCAGAATGAGCGTAAGAGTTGTGTTACCGAGCTTGAATCACTTGACGATAGTGGGAAAGAAGCTGTTGAAGCCGTACGCACTATGGTTGGCCGTAAGCATGATGACCTATTCACTGTTAGCATTCCCGTGTAGCCTCTTGCAAAAATGAAACTTACGAACACCCAGGTTCGGAAATCCGTGACAGCCATCATCAAACCCGCAAAGACACCGTGATCAGCATCTGGAAGAGAGACACGGTCTCTGTTAATACGCTCAACGGCAACCTTCTGCTCGTCATCAGATAGAAGCCACTTCATAACTCCAGTCTTCTGTCCAGGGAAGTCAGGCAAGACGAAGAAAGCGACAATGGCAGCCATGAAGCTTCCAGCGCCTTCAAGGCCTGACAGAACGCCAGCAGCAATAAGACCCGAGAAGGCGGTGGCGAGGAGAACACCAGAGTATAGTATCGCGGTTCGAAGGGCAAGCTCCTTGCGAGGATACCAGCAGCTGAGCAGGAACATGGCACCTGTGCACGTAATTAGTCAATGTGTTCAAATTGGTCGCGGAGGGAAGAGACATGCCTGGGAAGAAAGGTGCTTCAGCGATACCAAGGAAGAATCGGATGACGATCAAGTGAGTATAGGTACCAGCACCAGCAGTAGCGGCAGACACAATGGACCACAAAGCAGTCCAGGCTGGGATGTACATCGACGGGCGGGTTCGAGTAAGGAGCATGTTACTAGAACGCGTAAGCCTTTGAGCATCGAATGTCAAGAAGTCGTTTTACCTGGGGAGTTGCATAAGCATGTATCCAACGCTCAGGATCGGCACTGCAACATTGAACTGATTGCCTTTGAGACCAAGGTCTTGTTCGAAGGTACTGAGACGCGCTTGTCTTAAGATTGTTAGTGATTGCTACAAAGTTTTCGCAGTGCTTGGCAAGAACTCACGCGATATTGTTACGGTCGAGATGATTGAAGAAGTAAAGAAGCCAGACCATGGGCAGAAGAGTAAAGTCCAGTTTACGGACCAGGCTCTTCTCATTGGTATCATATTGCTCATCCGTCATGCCAAGTCCGTTGCCAACGGACTCTTTGGCCTTGACTGGTATTTCGTCGATGTGCTCTGAAGAGAGAGAAAGATCCTTCTTCTGCTCGGCCATGGCGGCAGTCATTCTCAGGTAAACGAATATGATACAAGAACTTTATGGTTGAATGGATGTCTCTAGGCCAAGCTGAAGACTTCACTGATTGATTGAAGTGATTTCGAGCGCACCGGTCCATCCTTATATCGATTTTGCCTCCTCGCCAGTTCTCCGCCAAAGTTTCTGATGCTGGACTTCCCCAGTCACTGCCAGTTCCCCAAAGTTGATACCCCAGACTCTTTGGTTGAGAGATCTGGACTCAAGGAGCAGTCCGCGAGACGGAAGAGTCCTCTTAGAGGCGTTGACCAATAGGAACCAGCCCATTTCAATTCTTCCCCACAGGGCGCAAGTAGCGCGTCTTCCACTCTGGGCAGAAACACGGAGCTGTCCCTTTAACTTTGAATCAAAACATCCGAGCCTCAGCTTCTCAGTAGAACGAGAACGTCACAAGCCAAGCTCCCACTGGCTCTTCAATTCACGGAAATCGGCCATCATGTCATCCCAAGCCCGCGAGCTGTTGCGCAAATTTACATCATGCGACGTAAGACAAACCCCGCAAGTACCTACCTATCCCAGCTCCAACTCCCTGACCGTCCGTTTTCTAGATTGGAGATGCGCTGGTCAAGCTTAAGTATCCCAGAGGCGGCTTTCTTCATGGTATAAGATTGCGGTCTGTCGACTCGCAGACTCGCATCTTCGGCCCAGCTGTCACGGTCAAGATGGTGGTAACAAAATGGACAGACGCGCCCAAGCTTGACACGCACTTCGTCGACCATAATGTGAAAGGTGGAGTCATGTACATCCAGCAGCCTCCTTCAGTGCCCTCTGCTTGCTGGGGCGGCCTCATGTCCACCCGCGCCAAGTATCTAGGTGCAGAGGGCGTTGTCATCAACGGAAAAATGAGAGATGTCAACGAGCATAAAGAGATCGGATTCCCTGTACATATTGCTTCCTCGCCCTTACTAAGATTGAGTTAACCAGGCGCAGGTATTTTCGCGAGGCCAGTCTATCTTGGGATCAAACACTTTCACACGAGCCTCAGAGATCAATGTTCCGATTCTGTCCGGCGGTGATTTGTGGGTAAACCCGGGCGACATCATTGTTGGAGACGCTGATGGTGTTGTATGTGTTCCTCCGTCTCTGATGGAGCAAGTCGTGGCTTTGTGTCAGGAGCGAGCTGAGATTGATGAAAAGATGTTTGCCGAGCTACGTAACGGTGCGGCCATGGGGGATTTGATCCGTACTATCCGTAAGGATAAATAGACTCGATACGAAATTGATAAATCGGGAGTCAGAATCGGCATTGTTGAGAATAGACATATGCCCCATTCCTTGTTACTACGATAACGAGGGCCTTCGCTTTTGGGTAACTTGGCCTAACGGTGATTTTTACAGGTATTGATGGCTCTTTACCCTATGTTATAGTAACTCCAAGGGTATCAGAATGACTGAACGTTAATGAAATGTGAAGATAAGGTTAAAAAGCGACCTCAAATTTATATTGTGTTCTGCTCTGATTCTTTCTATAGAGTAATCTACAGCCATTGTCTAGCCAAATAATCTCTTTGGGTTATCAACCATCAACATATTCCATTCCTCATCTGAAAGCCACTCCCTCAGACTCCACAGCCATGCCTCATCGTCGACCTCAAGGAACGGCGTCTCCTTCATAGCTTCTTCATGACTTCGTACCTTCATCCTTGGTGTATGCGGCCAATCACTACCCCAAATGACCTGACGCGGGTTCGCATCTACAAGAGCTCGCACAAGAAACTTCAGGTCGCTGTACCGTGGGCTCTGTTCACTGACGCGGTATGGAGCGCTGAGTTTGACATAGAGAAGACCGTCTTTGACGAGCCGTAGAATGGGTGAGAAGCCCGGCTGTTGAGTTGGGTCTTGCCGGTACTGAGCTGGGAGCATACTCGGTCCTTTTAACAGTCCGAAATGATCTGTTATGAGGGGTCGGCCTGTCGGAGCCACCTCTTGCCTAACAAACGGTTCTAGGGTGTCCCAAAAGTCCGTGCGGATAGTCGTCATTGTGAGACTCCAAGGGAGAGACAAACGAGTCACCCGTTCAAGGTACGCACGGAGAGTTTTCTTCTGAAGCTCCACATCTTCCATCGCGTTATAGTGATAGAGATTCACACGGAGACCGCAGATACCTGTCGCCTGCATATCTCGTATCTCATCATCGGTAGTATTCTCGGGGTCAATAACACCAACGCCTGATGTACTAGATTTTCCCAGTTGGGTGACGAAAGTCTTGAGCGAAGTGCAGTCATCGCCGTAGGATAGGCCGTGGGTAAGCACGGAATTGGTGATGCCGAGTTTCTGTCGGAAGGTCTTGAAGGACTGGACTGTTGCGGCGGGGGGCGTCAAGTGGCGTGTTGGACTGTAGGAAAAGGTTGATGCTGGTATGATGTTAGTTAAGGTCTTGGAAGATCAAATCACAAGAGAACATACGCTCGAAAATATGGTGATGGGTATCCCAACCGCCATTGGGGAACAGCTCAGCTTTGGTGGACTTTGTGAGAACTTGGGTCGCCATATTTCTTCGATGCGTGATGCCAATTGAACGAAAGATCATTACTGGAAGGATGTGAAGGCCTCTAAGCTTATGGGACCAAAGCAGTCCTTTCTGAGCATTTTAGTCAATATTTGGAGTCCATTTCTTTGGCGGCTCGTCAGTCATGGAATCATCCCGACCTGCGGTGGCGAGCATCGGAGCAGTCCATGGTGGATCTAGCCCGATCAGACATGCCCTGGAGCGGAACGGAGTACTCCTTGTGCTGGAAGCGTGAGCAACATAGCAATAGCATGGATGGCAGCCGATCAATCAATCGATTGATGGTCTAAACTGGTCACCGCATGTGTGAGCATAGATCGCCTAATGTAAAACGGAAATCCGGCATCTCTAATATTTTTGCTGTTGATGTCACCACTCGGCTTCACTGGTAGGAAGGCCCTTGTAGACCACCGTAATCTCATGCGTGTTAATTTGACCTGTGCTAACATTTAAATGTCCTTCTATAGAGGCTCCGTTGAATCTCCAAAAAGGCAAACATACACATCGTATGCCTACACATCGTTAGTCTTCAATCTGGAAACAGACTCGTCGGTGCACTTACGGTCCAACCCGCAGAAAACTCGGTACCCATCCTCGGAAGATCCAAGCGGGTCCTTCAGTCCGGAATGCCTCCCTTGCAGTAGCTACCATACCTGTCCCGTCTGGAGATATGGAAGACATGGCCCTGGTTTTCAGGACATCTAGCGGATTAGTCACTGTTACCGCGATCACAGCTGCTAAGAATGCAGAAGTCGCTTGTACAGCGGGCGTCTCCTCCGTCTTTCTATAGTTGAGGATGGACTTTTTGATGATATCATAGCTTGCAAGCTGCCCTGCTGTCTGTGTCGCAGCGCGTGTGCAGTTAGGCAGCCATCCTCTCATGTAAGCGCCAATACCTTCTTCACGTGCCATTCGTAATATTCCGTCGCCGACGTGTCGATAATTGTGTCGTTGGTGAGATGGAAGTGAGCCATCATGCTGCATTCTAACATTTAGAACATCGGCAAAGTTGCCCGCCAAACCACCTGCAAATCCAGAACACCACGCGGTGGTAAGGAGATATTGGCTGCTAGGAGCAGGTCCAGATTTCGACTTGAGTTCTTCGTAGATGCCAAAGCGGATGCCCGAATAGGTGAGCTGGCGTACCACAGATGCTGTTAGACCACTGTATAAACCCGATACACCTTCATCACTGATGATGATCTTGACGGCGGAAGCAAACGACGGGGCCACGCGTAGTACCCTTGTCTGCAAACGGACCTGTACACAAAGATCTAAGGTGAATCAGTTGGTGGGGATTTGAAGTATGAGAGTCTTTACCTTGACTAGGAGACTACGCGTTAGTCCATTTAATTGTGAAGAAGACGGTTTACTGTACCAAGATCAAGAGGATGAGTCACGCAAGCAGCTGAAGCGCTGGCGATACCGCCAAACCAGAATGGATATTTGATGTTGCTCTCTAGTGCATTTCCTTTATTTGCTGAGTGGTCGGTCATCGTCTCACGGCCTCTGGTCCGCTGTATGTATCGATTCGTGAGGGTCAGTAAATGGCTTATTCATCTCAACAATGTCACCGAGAGAAGGAAAATGTTTTACATAAACACGACTAGCTCTAAATATCACTTTTATAGCGGTTTATTCGGAAGTCGTGGTACGTCAGTTTTGGTCGCCGGATTGTCTGTTCGCCGATCAGGGGAACCCAAGAGTCGGCGACTGTACATATTTTTGATCCGGGCCATTATGAGCAACTGTGGGGGCTTTCAAGGTAACAATCAAGAATATTCAAAAGAGAAGTGCGTAAGATCGGCTACGTCAATTTCCTTCTGTCGGTCCTCATTTATACCGAGGACAGTAGATGCTCCAAACTAGGTTTCCACTGTATGACCACATAACCGCCTCGATATATACGCGAAGATCCCGAGATACGCTCAGGTCACTCTTCGTCCTTGCCACGATGTCACGGAACAGACCGATGTTCTGCGCAATCTCACGTCGACAAACTTCTTTTGCCTCTTCCTCCCCAATAGCACTCTCTCTCATAATGACCCAAATTGCATTGAAGACGTAGTCCTGCCCAATATCCTGCGCTGCCTTTCTTTCTTTCTCCCAAGAGTAAAGGTCATTCGTCAAACCTAGTGCGGCATATCCTGGCTTTGCTAGGCTCATACATAGATCGTATTCTTCGTCGGGGATGGTAAGACCCATTCCGAAGGTCAATGACCCGAACCAGATCCTATTTCTGTGAGCAGAATGTACATATCATCAGTATATTGCGCGCAGGCTTACAGTTCACCTGCATCTATGACTCGTGTTGGGATGTATTCCTCCAAAGTCTCAAAGGGCGTCATTCTTGTTCGCGATGCTAACTGGACAAAGCTTGCCCATGCCTTCATCGTCGTAATAGCCCGCTGGTGATCTATAGCCATCATTTCCGAGAATATCTGTGCTTGGAGTCTTTTCTCGGGACGGCTTCGGGCATCGGCCTCAAGTGCCGGGGTTACAAACGGCTGGAGAAAACTATCAAGATCATTTGTCGGGATTTTAAGTTCAAGCGTTTCCATATCATCTGTAAATGCTTAGCATATCCCCACCAACTGGCTAAGGGGGTCGCAAACCGTCATAGAGAAACGCAAACTCGTTCGCATACGAAACAATCTCAAGCCTTTCCGGGCGATATTCGGGGATAGTTACGCTGATGAAACCGAACGGGTCGGCCAAGCCGCCTTTATACCCATGCACTGGGCGTACGTAGCGAGTCCAATCCTTTCGGGCTCGAAGTGCTCCTTTGACCTCTATTGCCGAGTCCCTATGCATTCGTAGTGGTATGCCATGATCCAAGTCATATGTCTCATAACGCGAGGCGTCAATTTCGTCAGAATAAAAGAAATCCATATCTTGAGTCCGAAAAATATAGAGTTCTAGCTAGATCTACTATTTCTTGCGTCCGTTGGGTACGCTAAATAGTCGACATGAAACTCCAGAACTTCACCTGATATTCTCATGGGCAGTTATATCGTAGGCTTAAAATGGTCAATCAGCCGCTTATGTTAGACTAAAATAGTTCAGATCATCCGGTATATACCATGATTAAAGACATATCGCCATAGCCGAGATAAGGATAAATCCTTCAGTGGTTGTCCTAGACTATAAGAGGAAAGACCCGACGACTCGAGACCCTGACCTTAATTGGCAAAAGGACCTGGCTAAATTAGCATAAGTCTAGGATACATTCAGCTGTGTTTATCTTGTCATCTTACCTTACGATGTGATGTTTTATTGCTTCTGGAGAATAGCGTCACGGTAAAATCCCTTCATTTTATTTTATACCCGTATCCTTCTCTATAATGCCATGACGGGCCTCCCTGAAACGTCATCGAACGCTGTTCTCAGCAACCCAACAATGTTGACATGATGGATCAGGACGTCTCACACTAGGAGGGTAACTGATTCAACCCATTTTAGAAAAGATAACAAGGTTCACTATTATGTTTTGATACCAATGCCTGCACAAGAACGTCAATTTCAACAAGCTACCTAAGTACTAAGTTTAGGTGACTGTCTGCTGCCTCTAACACGTGACATATTCCCCAGCGGGGTCATCCACTCGCATCATGAGCAATTGTCAGTGTCAGCTTCACTAAACATCCAGCGACAACAGCCAACCACATCGCCTGCCTGTACTTACCCCTGTAACCTTATCAAATCCCATGGCTACGCGTATCAACGCCCCTAAAAAGGTCCGCCTGGCCTGTCGACGCCGTCGGGTCCGTCGCATCAAGGTGAGAACAATCGACTGCTTCCAGCAACTCGACCCTCCAGACTAAAGTGTTTGCTCCTTGGCTCGTGTTAGTGCGATGGTCAAGTGCCCGCTTGTACCAACTGTGCAAAGGCTGGGCAGGTCTGCTTAGATGTCGACAGTCAGAACTCAGATGTTGTTATTCCCCGCAAGTGAGTACGCGTCACGACATCGCAGAACATTGATTGACAACTAAGTTTCGTGTCTGCCGCCCGTGAAAGAATACGATGGTTGGAAGATATCATCAAAGAACGTCTACCGGACGTAGACCTACGTTCTGGTCCTCAGGTCGATCCTTCGTCTGACCCAACGGCCCCTGCGCAGGATGAGAGAATCCCCGAGGTTGCTGACATCTCAATATCATCAGTTCCACCAGTCTCCACGATCTCACGCAAGCGGTCAGCAGAGGCATCAGGGCACTCTGATCAAGACGAATCCTTTCCAGAGCGCGCCCATTCTGTCGCCGTTAATCTTGGCATGCTTTCTCTTAATATCGATTCCCCTCAAAAACACTACCTTGGCTCAAGCTCAGGGCTTCTCTTCACAAACCTCATTGGAGCATCGCCACCGAGTGTAGAGTCCACGCCTCAAGGCCCTCAAGGGGACAAGGCTGCTGGAGAGCTCGAATGGAGTGATGATGTCGTTGCTCAAGATCAGAACAGGAAGTATTACCAAGAGCTGTACAGTCTTCTCAAACAAGTGAGTTGATTCCTCCGGAGCCCTAATTTGACCTCTAACTATACATAGGAGCTACCCTCAAGACACAATGCTCTCGTATTGATACACACATACATCCGTTGGATCCATCCCGACTTCCCCTTCCTAGAACCAATTTCTCTCTTCAGTGCCGTCGAAGCCATATATCCCTGCCTTGACGGCATTTTGGAATGCGATATCTCTTCTCACGGATGGCCCGCTAACATGCCGCCGTTTCGATGGAACGGAAGAGTGATAGTCCCGGGAGTTTCCAATGAAGAAGGCGTTACCTTCTCGGCAGTCGCCTTTATTCTCTTTATGGTCTTCAATATCGGCGCTCTGGTCAAGGTACGATCACGTAACTACGACTTTCCGCCACAGCGCTTTTACCGTGCTGCCCTCCACTTTTCAAAAGAAGCCTTCGCTCATATTACCTTGTCCTCTATTCAATCTTTAATGATGCTGGTGATGCATGGCATGCTCACTCCTGCAGAGGTCAACTTGTGGACTTTGGTGCATCTTGGACTGGCGTACTGTGTCGAGACTGGAATACATCGGGAGCAAGGACAGTCAAGCCGGGAAGGCTCTGCTATACAACAAGTGAGACGTTTCACTTTCTTCACAATTTATTCATTGGATAGGTATCATGCCCCAGGGCGCAGCTCTAGGGAGACGTGCTAAGTGTAGCAGGTCTTTATCATCGATACAGGGCCGGCCACTTGGTTTCAGAGACGAAACATTCGACATAAAAATACCTGAGCCTCTTTCAGACCTTGACGAGAATACGCAAGGACCCCTTCCGCCTTCGTTCATAACTGCCGTAACACGTTACTCATCGTATCATTTCAGACTGGACCGCATCGTGTCCGATATTAAACTCCACCTGTATCACCTTCCCGGTGATTCTAGCTTCTTCCCATGGCCAGACAATCCTACAGAACAACAGGCCAGGATCCAGCATACTTTGGAAATCTGGTGGGAGGAGGTCTCAAACGATGTATTTGAGTATCCCAGTCTTGATAACAGACAACGGGAAGTCTGGAAGATAAAGCTCAGACTGAAGTACCATACAACGATGGTCTTACTTTTCCAACCATCCCAAGTCGTTCGGCAACCAGCTTCAGAGGCGCTCCAGGCTTGCTTCGACAGCGCAGCCAGTATTCTAGATGGGTACCAACGACTTCACGACCTTCATGGCCTCCACTTTGGATGGAGGGCCGTGCAGAACATCTTTGCAGCTGGCGCGACACTGATCTACTCATTCTGGACATCACAGGCCGTTCGGGAGAAGGCGTCACCAGAGACAATGTCAAAGAATTTGCGAAGCTGCTCTACTCTTTTAACAATTGGTGGCGAATGGTGGCCGTCTGCAAGGAATGGACAAGCCAGCTTTGGTTCAGTCGCAGATTTGACCATGAAGAGGCTCTACATGGCGGACGCGTCCAACAAAGCTCCGCGACTATCTCTACAGCAAACTGCGTCTTCCAGACCAAGAGAAGCAGGGGACGCTGATGTCTCTGGAAGTCAACATCAGCCTCATTTCTCAAATGAGACTGGCCAATCGGTAGTGATTGACACAGATACAGCGTGGCAAAATCTAGACTTGGATGTCGGAGGCAACCCAGACCAATTTGACTGGCCATCAATTGAAGGCGGCTTTGATCCCGAAATCGAGATGTTCCTGGAGGACTTCAACAAATCCGATTTTACATGGAGCTTTTCACTGAATGACAATCAAGATCTGGGCCTCTTTGGAACTGATCCAAACACTGGGTTCTAAGGTCGCACGATAGTGGGCTGTGGGAACGGAGCAGTCCGTCAGCGGCGAGAAATGGGGTGCGGACTACTCCACGGTTCCTCGGCTACAGCATGGAGTTTTGTATGGGCGGGTTGGGTTTGTGCGATATCAAATAAAAACATGATGATTACCATGCACAGGCAACACGATTTTAGCATGATAATTGCTATGCATATTCTGCAATCATCGCAAGAATGGCGCTGACAACATCACGACTTAGCCTGCGACGGGTTTGCTCTGCGCGACAGAGGCCAGTGACACAAGTGCGACGATGCTTAGCGACGCATTCATCCCATGTCGCATTGAGCCCTCTTGAGCCAGTCAGTACTTCCACTCATATCTCAATGCCAACTCCTAAGTGTGTCACAGTATAATGTCCTCGATTACACCACCCGACTCGAATCCCTCCGCCGCGTTCAAGGCGCTAATAAACGACCCTTGACCCTCTCCGAAAAGCTCCTCTACAGCCACTTAATCCACGACAACGATGATTGGGTACTCGACCAAATAGAGCGAGGACAGACAATCCTGCGCCTACGGCCGGATCGCGTTGCTTGTCATGATGCGACAGCGACAATGGCGCTTCTCCAATTCATCAGCGCTGGTCTACCACGCGTTCAAGTGCCAACATCTGTGCACAGTGATCATCTCATTGTCGCAGAGTACGGAGCCAAAAAGGATCTTGAGCGGGCTGCGGGTGATCATCGAGAGGTCTATGCTTTTCTGAGCAGCGCAGCGAAGAAATACGGCATTGGGTATTGGAAACCTGGCGCAGGTATTATTCACACTACGATTTTTGAGAACTACGCTTTTCCAGGTGGTTTGTTCATTGGCACTGACTCGCATACTCCCAATGCTGGCGGAATGGGTGTTCTGGGTATTGGAGTCGGCGGCTCTGATGCTGTGGATGCTATGGCTGGAATGCCATGGGAGCTTGTTTGTCCCAAGGTCTTGGGCGTTCGTCTGACAGGACGGTTGTCGGGATGGGCATCTTCCAAAGACATTATCTGCAAGCTTGCGGGTATACTGACTGTCTCCGGTGGAAAGGGTAAGGTCATCGAGTTCTTTGGTCCTGGTGCCGAGACATTGGGAGCCACGGCCATGGCCACTGTTTGTAACATGTCAGCCGAGGTTGGGTCAACCTCGTGTATCTTCCCCTACTCACAGGCTATGGCACGGTATCTTAAAGCGACCAAACGGGGAGACATCGCTCGCTACGCTGACGGCTTCACTGAGACGCTGCTTACTGCAGACCGTGGCAGTGAGGATTACTACGACGAGGTCATTGAGATTGATCTCTCAACGCTTGAACCTCACATCAACGGCCCATTCACTCCCGACCTCTCGCATCCCCTGTCTCAGTTCAAGACACGAGTTCAAGAGAGCTCCTGGCCCTCCAAGATCAGTCATAGTATGGTAGGCAGCTGTACCAATAGCTCCTACGAGGATCTCGAGAAAGTCTACGACTTGGTACAACAGGCCAAAAAGGCAGGCATCGACCGGCCTAGAACACCCTTCATGGTAAGCCCAGGCAGTGAACAGATTCGTGCAACTGCGGAGGAGAGTGGCATCTTACCAAGTTTGAGAGAGGCTGGAACCGTTGTTCTCAGCAACTCTTGCGGACCCTGTGTTGGACAATGGGACAGGAAGGATGTTGACGTTGCTGGTGCTGAGAACAACTCAGTCATCTCTAGCTTCAATCGCAACTTCACTGGTCGCCATGATGGAAACCCCGCTACACATTCTTTCGTCACATCTCCCGAGATCGCCACTACTTTTGCTTATGCTGGTGATCTGTCATTCAACCCCATGCACGACGCTATTCCCACTGATAAGTCGGGTACCTCTCACTTCCGATTTACCCCTCCTGTCGCCAACGAGCTTCCAGAAAGGTTCATCGCTGGTAGCGATCTCTTCCAGCCGCCTATACTAGAAGATACCTCAGATTATAAAGTTGCCATCGATGAAGGCAGCGATCGCCTGGAGCTTCTGACGCCGTTTGAGCCATGGAAGCCAGGCCAAGCAGAGAACATGGAAGTCCTCATCAAAGTCTCTGGAAAGTGTACCACAGATCATATTTCTCCCGCAGGGCCATGGTACAATTATCGTGGCCATCTATCTAACATCAGCCACAACATGCTCCTCGGCGCAACAAACGGATTCCTTCCCAACGCCAGTTCACTATCTATGACTGGCAAGACACGAGATCCTACAGACGGCACCATCAAGTTCATCCACAAAGCCGCACGAACAATGAAGAATGCTGGTATCAGATGGTGTATCATTGGCGATAACAACTACGGCGAAGGTAGTTCCCGGGAACACGCTGCGCTGGAGCCCAGATTCTTGGGTGGTGTAGCAGTCATTGCAAAGAGCTTCGCCCGCATTCATGAGACGAACTTGAAGAAGCAGGGGATGTTTCCGTTTACGTTTGCGGACCTATTGGACTATGATAGGATTCGGGAGGGCGATGTTATAAGTTTACTGGACGTTGATGGTGATGCGCTTCAGCCGGAGAAGCAGGTTACGATGAAGGTGGTGAATAAAGACGGGACTGAATGGACGGCGCAGTTGAACCACTCGTATCATGAGCACCAGCTTGCATGGCTACGGGCCGGGAGTGCGCTGAATCATGTCAAGAAGACGATCTTGGGTAGCGCAGCTTAAGTGATTGACATGAATTCGGGTCTGGCGTCAGCGTTGATCATCTATTTGCTCAAGTATTATGCACAGAATGCCCAATACTGCAACTTCAATAAATAAAACGTGAATTACTAATTTTATACTCGTTTTGACCTCCACGGAGTTCCTGTTCACATAACTAAGCTGGCCATTCGAGGTGTAGAAACACAAGTAACGTAATCGCCATGATCTTACCAATCGTTGAAGACCAGGCCCACTGCTGGTTGTTCATAACATTACATACTTACGAGACAATCTGCAATACATCGGGAAACTCGTTGTATTTTTAAATAGCGCAACACCTCAAGAACCCCTATACACATATTGCCCACCAGTCCCTCTCAACGGCCAAAACCATACACAACACTAACCGGAGTCGAGCGACAAGATGAATTGGCAAGACATAGCCAAAGAATCTCAAGTGAAAGTGCTTAATTCCATTCCTAGCCGCTGGCGATTAGATGTCAATCAATACCGAGACCTCAAAGATGTCACCAATGTGCCGTACACCTGTGGCCTACTCACTGAAGAGCAGCTCAGAATCACGGAACTCACAGCGACAGAAATAGTCAAGAAACTCAAGACTCGCGAGCTGAAAGCAGTGCAAGTCTTGGAAGCACTCGCCGGACGAGCTTCTATCGCACATCAACTGGTTGGTAATCTAATTACATGCTGGTAATTGGCTAATGGCAGTAGGTCAATTGCCTGACAGAATGGTTCTATGAAGAAGGCCTCGCACACGCAAGAGAGCTTGATGAAGCGATAGAGAAAGGTGGTCATTTAAAGGGTGTACTGCATGGTGTTCCTATCGCTCTAAAGGTAAGCTATCTACTAGCCATAATTCCTTACTTGCACTGACTCTCGCTGTCAAGGATATCCATTGCGTTGCAGGTCATGCTTCAACCATGGCCTTCGTCTCAGGCAGAAACAATGTCGTTGCTCAAGATTCCGCCGTCGTAGCTGCTCTACGTGCTGAAGGCGCCATATTCTTCTGCAAGACCACCATGCCTCAATCGGCCATGGCAATCGAGACAGTCAGCAACCTCTGGGGACGTACTTTGAACCCTTCCAATCGGGACCTGAACGCCGGAGGTAGTTCTGGAGGCGACGCTGTCCTGGTAGCCATGAAGGGTACACCTCTCACGCCCTCGACTGATCTCGGAGGTTCGATTCGTGTACCAGCTGCTTTTAACGGACTCTATGCACTCAAACCAACAGCTGCCCGAATCCCGAAAGGCGGGATGCCGGACCTTGGCCAGAGTCTGATTCAAGTTTCCTTTGGACCTATTTGTCGCTCCCTCGAGGATATGGAGTTGCTGACCCGAGTCATAAATGCTCATCCTTACAACAGATTTGATGTAACTTGCGCGCCTGTCCCATGGAGGAGAGTCGATGCTCTAGAAGGCAAGCTGAAGATAGGGCTAATGAAATGGGATGGCGTGGTGAGGCCTCATCCGCCAATCCTTCGAGCACTAGAGCATACCAAAAAGATACTGATAGAAGCTGGACACGAGGGTAAACTCATATTAGTTGTGAACTGTGGACTACAAAGCTAACTTCTGTCTCAAGTTGTTGACTTCAAGCCGCCCTTCGACTGCTGGCAAGCTTTGAAGACAACCGTAAGTACCTCTTATCTACGCGAGTATAGTAACTAATAGGATCCAAGTTCGACGTTTACTACCAAGGTGGAGCTGACGGGACAATCGCTGCGCTTGAAGAGTCTGGTGAACCCATAATCCCCGCGTTTGCCGACTCACTCAAGGTTTTCAATGTTCGGAAGCTTCCCGCTTCAGAGATTCTACAGGTAAGTCAAAACACAACATGTTCTGTCTTCTAGGTTAACTATTAGTAGTTGAGTGGTAAGGTACGAGACTACAAAGAACAGTTCCTAGCAGCATGGGACAAAACAGCCAACGGCAGCCGTCCCATCGATGCCTTGATATGTCCTCCGGCACCTGGCGTTGGTTATCCTCATGACTTCAATACATACTGGGGATACACCTCGCTCTTTAATTTGATTGACTATCCTGCTGCGATATTGCCAATACCGGGACTCAAGGTCAATTCTGAGCAGGATTCTCTTGATTTAGAATACGAACCGCTGGACACCAATCCCTACGATAAACCCAACTACAAAATTTGTATGTAAAGCCTTTATCTTACTACTCATGCGGATCCTAATCATGTATTGTTTATAGATGATCCCAGTCTTTTTGGGAACCAAGCAATATGTATACAAGTAGTCGCTCGTCCATTTGAAGATGAAGAGCTCATTCAAGTGTCCTCAACTCTTGATGCATTGCTTCGCGGTCTCTAGAAACAACCTCCAAGGCTGAGCTCAAGTACTGATTACTATTGGCTTGATCAATTGTTACTAGCAAGTGGATAGATTTGTAGTAAATAGTGGAAATGCTCTCTGATGTCTATAGTATTATATTAAGCTTGAACTTGTAAACTGATCGCCTCTCTATAGCCCCACCGTGGTATCGATCACTTTCCCTCCTTCTACCGCTGGTCGAAAAACTCTTCTCGTAACTTGAACACGATCAAGCGCGGTTGAAACCACCGCTCGCCCGAATTCTGTCCAAAAACTTGAGAACAGCCGGTGTCACCTCCTCAGGCCTCTCCATCATAGGCGCATGTCCAACGCCCTTAACAGCAACAACCTCACTATCCTCAAAGTTCGACGCGACCCAGCGCGCCTCTTCAATAGGATCAGTCCAGTCAGGATCGGCATCTCCATAGACAGCTAGTACTGGAGCCTTGACTTTGCTGATGTACGGTGCGACAACAGCGTGGTCGGTAGATAGTGTAGCGTGGAATGCCTTCCAGCGACCGGGGCCTGTCAACATTGCGATGGACCTGTCAACGCGCTCCTGGACCTTGTCGCCAAGACCGGGCCAGAGCTTAGGGGCGTATGACTTCCAGATCATAGGGCCGATGGGTTGGCGCATGGAAAGGCGGAAGAGACTGGCGACAAGCTTGCCAGTTCCAGGTCGAAGGAAGGCTCCAAAGAGTATAAGGCCAGCGACCTTTTCGGGATGGCTTCCACCAGCGATCGTAGCAGCCGCACCAGATAGAGAGGCGCCGGCTAAGACAGCAGGTCCTCCACCGTAAGCGTCAATCAGAGTAATGAGGTCGTCTGCGGTGGCTTCGTCGCCATAGCGGTTAAAGGTAGTGCTGCTATCGCCATGACCTCTCAGATCAACCATAGCGACTCTGTAGCCAGATTTACGAAGCTCGGTGGCCAGAGCGTCATATGCGTCGCGGAAATCTCCCATCCCGGGAGAGCAGATGACGAGTGGGCCTTCGCCAGCAATGTCAACGGCGAGCTTACCACCGTCTGTTTCAATAAATGTGACAGTCATTGTGGGCGTGATAGGTGGGCTGTGGATTAAGTGTAAGTAGAGAGAATTGCAGTGTTGCGTGATGCAGTTTGTAAGTCTTGGAAATGATGTATTTATGAGACTGGTGATGATGAATATTTCCAACGACTAGCAGAACAACGCAAGATATATATAGTCAGACTCGAATCCTTTCCACGAATGCTTATTATTACTCCCGTGCCTCTGCGCTGCATTTTCGGGTTGGTAGGGCGAGCTTCGCCCGATAAGTCGAATACACAAGACGTTGATTGGCTCGCACAAATGCACGAGAAAATGCCGAGAGTAACGCGAGACCAAGGATTCGGCCTGGCAGCTTTCGCTCTGTGTAATTGGCTATCCTAATGGCCTGTCTCGGCCCTTCTATTTCTTCCGTCTCGGTGATTCCTTCTGTTGAGGTGATAAGATAAGCTCAATTTTATCTGATTGCAGGGTAGTGAATGTAATATTTTTGGGTTCTGGGACTTCTCGATAGCAACAGTGCCTTCAACATGACTCTTTGTTTGATAACTTGTCCAAGTTTAATTTAGCCCACATCAGTTTATTGCCTTTATTTGTCCTTTCCTGCCTATAAGGTTATCTCCCCGAACTGTGGGCTACAGCCCTTCTAATTTTGAGGAAGTTTCAATCCCACCAAGCTCTGACAGGCATCAACAACCCGCTCCTGCAACTCAACCTCACAACACTGAGGAGTCGGCTCTGCCAGCTTCCTCTTAGGCTCAAAATAATTCCCTGTCAAGCTTTGATCATAGTCTCCCTCAGCCAACATGACATAGGTATCAACTCCATCCTCCAGCTTATCTGGCCCATCCTCTCCTCCAAGCTTCGTTGCAACCCATCCTGGATGAACAGACATGACCGACGTGTTCTTGAAACGTCTGGCGACTGCGTTTGCAAGCAACATGACATGAAGCTTTGAGTCGCAGTATGCGGGGAAGTCTCGGAATTGAGACTCGCCTCGCTCGAGCCAGAAAATATCCTTGACGCTTGTATCGGCCTGGGCGTGTAGTTGAGACGCGATGTAAATGAGTCTCTTGGGAGGTGTTAAGAGACAGGTGAGAATGTAGGGTGCAAGAACATTGACGGCCGTCTGAGCTGGGATACCGGTGTCGGGAGTCTTGCGGAATGGTCCGGCCAGCAAGCCAGCATTATGAATGATGGCATCGAAGGTTCCGACTGCGTTGACTTCCTCGGCGAGCCTTTTTGTCTCTGACACGAGTGTCAAGTCCGCTACAAAAGCACCAGCTGCACCAGGGCACTTTTCTTTGGCCTCCGCTGCTCGTTGAGCGTTGCGCGCATGGAGATAAACGGTGTGATTGCCCTTAACAAGTTGGCGCGCAGCTTCGAGGCCCAAGCCATCAGCGGAACCAGTAATGAGAATGCGAGCCATCGATATAAAGTGATTGAAATCAGATTAAGTTGTTGAACAGAATTTTTAATGTTATAATTGTCAATTTATAAATATATGTCAATGAGAGAGAATACGAGAAAATTTCTTGAAACTTGGCACCGAGTTCCGTTCCGCATAAATGTCAACTACCGGCTTTCAAATATCCAAATTGGCACCTAGCGTCCCGCTTTGACGTGTAACCTCGGCGTTGCTAAACTCGTTTCAGTTGACGATTTCCGCGCGAGCTGTGGATAGCGGATATACCGGACTTTGAACACTACCGGGAATGGGTCTGGCGGATGAAACCCAACGCCGAGATGCGACTATGGGCCTGCCGGATCATTTTGTTCACCGAGATACATAGATAAGGATACCTTGATTCAATTTTGATTATGCGATCATATCAATTCTGTCTAAATGTGGCCTCCCAAATAGGTCCTGTCTATCGGCCTCATCTACAGCTTCAACTGAGTTCCCTTCCGATGGTCCACCAACTGCCTCAACACCAACGCCGATTTCTTCGGCGTCCTCTCTAACGTCTCGTAATCCGTAAATGTCACTCCGAACCTAGGCCCATAGCCATCAGACCACTCAAGATTATCCATCAACGACCACGCAAAATACCCCTCGATAACAGATCCATCTTCACCGACCGACCTCCCGATCGCATCAAGGTGATCCTCAAAGTACTTAATCCTATACTCATCCTGCACCGACTCCTCACGCGTCATCTTATCCTCGCCGGGACAGGGACACCCGTTCTCCGTGATGATGATAGGCTTGCCGTACAGACGATATACCCGCGTGAGATGTTTGCGGAAGAGGTCGGGGCAGGATCGGAGCCAGTGTAGGCCACTTTCCAAACCGACAGGGTCGCCGGTTTTGTTGGTTTGGAGCTCATCGAGGTTACCGATGTAGTCTGTGTCTAGTGCGGGAGTGGACTTGTGCCGAGCGAATTGGGAGGTGTAGTAGTTCATGCCGTAGAAATCACTTTCTGCTGAGCGAAGAAGTTTGAGCTCTTCGGATGTAAACTGTGGCAGGCGGTCTTTGAGCTGATCGCGCATGCACTTTGGGTAGTCTTGTCCTAGGCTTCGCAGAATCAGCATTTATGGTCCGCGCTGCATGGAATGCTGGCATGACTTACAAGATGGGATTTGCAAACCACCCAATATGGAACTGCATCCGTCGCTCAGCAGCTTCACTATCTCTCGGATCGCTGCTGTCCCATGGCTCGTAGTAATCTCCATTCAATGAGATTCCTATTTGGCCTTTTTGTGATACACGGAAATCCTGATTGTAGGCTGCGACGGCACGAGCGTGGCTCATGATGAGAGCCTTGCCAACAATCCACGGCTCCGTCGATGTATCCCCCTCAGTGGATTGGGGGTTGATGCTGCTTCGTCCTGGAGCATTGCCTCCAGTGGCATAGCCCTAGAACGTATTGTTAGTATTTTACTGTTGTCTTTCCGAAGGAATAACTTACGAATATAGAGACAATCCAAGGCTCATTGAGTGTGATCCAGTGCTTCACTCGATCGCCGAACCTCTCATAACAAAGCCTCGCATATCTCTCGAAATCCTTTTGAGACTCTTCGACATCCAACCATCCACCATATCTCTCATGCAATGCTTGCGGTAAGTCCCAATGGTAAAGCGTGACCCATGGCGTGATACGTCTCTTCAGACATCCGTCAATAACCCTATCATAGAAAGCAATGCCTGCTTCATTAACAGGATCATCCCGTCCACCAAGAGGAATAACACGAGACCACGAAATTGAGAAGCGATACATATCAGATCCGTATCTTTTTAAAAGATCGAGATCTTCTTCAAGGCGGTGATAGTGATCACAGGCAACATCGCCGTTTGCGCCTTTTGTTCGCGTGGGTTCAAGATGGCAGAAGACATCCCAGATTGAAGGACCGCGACCGTCTTCAGCGACAGCACCTTCAATCTGGTAAGACGCCGTTGCGAAACCAAGTCTGAAGTCGTTAGGGAGAGAAGGCATCGTTGTCTTTGAACTTGACACAAAAGTCTCTAGTGACCAGAACAAGTTACATACTTCGGCATTCTTTATACCGTGGAATTACGGGCCGATAAGATAATACCCAACTCGTCGTGATTGTCGATCGCGGTGAAATTCGGTTGATCCACTGGGTAGTTTCCCCGACGGTGAGGGGTTTCTTCGAATAGCGCGATGCTCTATTTCGCCGTTTTCCCGTAGCTTCACGGAGCAGACCATTCCCCACGGGGAAGTTGGAGGCTAGGTCGAAATGGGGCTTTTTCGCTGTAACCTTGGTTCATGGCATGTTTCTGGACCGAAATTCTCTCTTCTTCAGCGTTGCATTGTGTATATATAAGTATGCTAGAGATCGCCGAGAGTTTATCACAAGACTGTAAACACATCATCAGTCACTCTTGACGACTCTTCTACACCTTGTTTCACGCCATCTGTCATAAAATCAACATGGCTCCGAAAGCGGCGCACGCCACTGAAGATATTCAGTCTCCCATCGACCTCACCACCGTTCCGCCGTTTTGGAAACGCAAGAATGGTGTTCTTTTGTACTTCTTGCTTACGTCCTCGCTGTTTGCCAGTATGGCTCTTGGCATTGACGGGTAAGTCCACTCCCAGCCGGCAAGTTGCTACACATACTGACTCATCGTGAAGCTCTATGACCAACGCCCTTCAAACGCTCGAGAGCTGGCAAGACCGCTTCGGACATCCTACTGGCTCCAAACTTGGCTTCTTCGGTGCTTCCAACGCCATTGGAGGTGTCATACCATTTATCTTCCTCGGTTGGATCAGCGATGTCGCTGGCCGTCGTGTCCCAACTGCCATGGGATCTATCGTCATTATCGCCGGTGTCATGGTTCAACTCTTTGCGACCTCCCTCAATATGTTCATCGGCGGCAAGATCGTTCTCGGAATTGGCTCCTCGCTTATCCAGATGGGTGCCCCAGTCTTAGTCACCGAGCTCTCGCACCCTAAGGAGCGTGTGCAGATCACGACGCTGTACAACACAAACATTGTGCTGGGCTATGTCATCGGTGCATGGGCGACATATGGATGCTTTCGCATTCCTAACCAATGGTCCTGGAAGCTCCCCACTCTTGTTCAAGTCATTCCATCGGCATACCAACTCATCCTCATCTTTTTCTGTCCCGAGTCACCTCGTTGGCTGATCGCAAAGGGCAAAGTCGAACAGGCTCGGGAGATTCTGATCAAGTATCATGGCGAAGGTGATTCCGACAGCGAATTGGTCAAGTTTGAATGCGCTGAGATTCAGCAAGTCATTGCTGAGGAAGCCGAACAAAACATGACCTGGAAGGAATTCTTCTCATCCATTCCTAACCTCAAGCGTATTTCGCTCTGCTTTGCCACCGCGCTTTTCAGTCAGAGCTCTGGCAACCTGCTTGTCTCGAACTATCTCACACAGATCCTGAAGGATACAGGCATCGAGGCTGAGAAAGACATCACTCTCGTCAACGGAATGGTTACTCTCTGGCAATATATCGTTGCTATCACTATGACTCTTCTGGTTGACAAGTTCAAGCGCCGCACTTTTTTCCTTGTGGGATCGGGTGGTGTTCTTGTCACGTTCATCATGTGGACCATCGCTGCTAAGCAGTATCTAGAGGGCTCTTTGGCGGGCGGACGAGTTGTGTTGGCTTGCATCTTCCTCTTCCAAGGCTTCTATACCTTTGGTTGGACAAATCTGGTCGTCACTTATCCTCTCGAGATCGTCACCTATCAGATGCGAGCCAAGACTTGGGCATTCGTACTGCTCACCATTCAAGTCTCTTCTATCTTCGGTGGCTACGTCAACCCAATTGGTCTGGAGGCTATTGGGTGGAAGTTCTACATCTACTACTGTGTCTGGGTCGCCATCGTCTTCTTGGTCGTCTACTTCTTCTTTGTCGAGACATCGGGGCCTACGCTGGAGGAGCTCACATATCTGTTTGAGGGTAAGGATGCCAAGCAGGAGATGGTCAAGGAGATTGAGGTCAAGAAGGAGGAGCACGATTTTGTTCACGAGAAAGGAGTCTAAAGAGTAACTTGAGGAGGGAAAACGTGTGATAATATTACAATAATCTAGTGTATCAATGAAGAGGTATTTCTCAATGCATCGGAGGCCTTGGAGTCCAGTCTCGTGAGCAGATCAAGGAGAACGGCAAAGTCGCTACGCGCTCTAGCAGCGATAGGTGAAGACCCATTTCTGTGAATGATTTCCAGAAGACTCGCACCAGTGAGCCGTATCTTCTCGACCTTGGCAGAAACAACTCGTTAGCTTTATTAATTATGTGGTATACTGTTGTACTTACATAAGGCTCGCCGTTGACTTGGAGTGACCAAAACGGAGCTTCTTGAATCACCCGCAGCATATCTCTCGCGATCTCCGTTTTGCGCAAATCCGAGTGCCCAATGTCCGATTTATAGTACGGAAGATTCTCCAACTTTTGCGTTATCACCATCCTTAAACAATGGATGGAGACCTGAAGATTAGCGCATTGGATGAGGAATTGTTTGGTAGTTTCCCTTGACTCATCGGCCAAGGCAGCGAATGTGTACGACTGCAGATATGGTGGTAGATCATCGAGACAGGTGATGAACCTGACATAAAGAGCGTCCAGTCGATCCTTTTCCTGGGCGCTGATCAATGGCTGAAGGTTTGACATGGTTAGATCTTGTTGGTTTCGGTCCTGCATTAGTCGCAACTCGAGGAGCAGATCAGATGCATTTTGCCAGAGTCGCAAATTGGCGTTGAAGCCTTCAATGCAAGTTATCCGCACGACATCAGAATTCGTGACGAGATTGCCAGGGGAGAGAACAGGAGCTTCGTCCTCGATGCCAGAAGGATACGACGTGGTTATTCCCGACTCGAATGAGAATTTGTGGATCGTGATGGGTCGATTGTTCAGGATGGCAGCTGATTTATCGCCCATGTACACGATCCAGAAAGCTCGACGTCGTAACTCAGCTTCAATCGGTTGCAAGCCCTCAAGCGAAGTTTCGAGGTTTAATTGCATAACTTGCGCAAGTCGCGTTGCTTCTCCAAAAATATGCCACGAGTACTTGGGCTTCCCCGCGGCATGTAAGCAATTAGAGTGAAAATAGCGAATGGTGATTGAGTTGGCATTCGGATTCTCCAACTCGGCCTCAAGGTACTGATTGAGGCATGACCTCGAGGCATTGAGAAAGATATCGGCCACCGATTGACCCTCTGGGAACAAATCCTTCGGCAATAGGAACGCTGCCTCGGCGCAAACAGCAGTGATCAAAGTAAACGTCGTCTCCGGCCAGAGCTCCAAAACCCCTGTACTAAAATTCTCAGAAGGATACTGCCCAAAATACGAAAGCGAGTCCCTCAAACTCGGTTCATGAACCAGCGGCGTAAGCGGGTAGAGGTACTCAAAAAAGAGATCAAAGCATCGCGTAACAAATTGCTGCAGATCGTTCGTAATGAACGCTAGCGCTCGCGATAAATTCTGCCAGCGCTGGTGACTCGTTACATCACCGCTAACCAGCAAAGGCGGCGAGAGTCCGAGATCGACAGTGTTGGTTTCCCATTGTGACGACTGGGGAGGCGGTAATTCCGCTGTGGAACTGGCTGGTTTTCTGGAGCGGATTTTGGGGCCGCGACGGGCGAGGGGGAGGTTGAAGGTGCATTGTGTGCCTGACTCCCTGCAGCTGGTGCAACGCTCGCCCTCTGTAAAGTCGCACTAAAGATTCCGTCAGTGGGTGAGTTTCGCCGATGGGAGAGGGGAGATTTAGAGATTAGTACCTTTGCTTTTCGCCGACGACAGCGGTCACAGGCTCGATTCTTTTGGGCTGGCGTGTTTGGACCCGGAGATTGAGGGGAATCTGGCGTGGGACTGGTCATTGTGTGAGATTGAAGAGGTAAAGAATGGAAGGATTGAGACGGGGAAATGTAGCGGTGAAATAGATTCTGTCGTGAGGTGATTCTCCATTTCCCCGTGAAGATCTATTCCCCTTTTGATGTTGGTGAGCCGACAAGCGGGGTTGAGTCTGGGGAAGGAAACCTTGTTTCTGGGCTCAATACGTACTCAAGTCGGCATTGGTTCATCCAAGATCCTGGAAATGTTGTGCAAGTCTTCATTTCCCATTATATAAAGGCAGCCTTGTCATCTCTTTGTCTCTCCAACCAGCATCGAGACACCAATTGAGCTCGGAGACGACTCATTATCGCATCATGAAGTCCTCGCTAAGCTCTTTTCTGGCTACGCTAGCCCTGTCTTTACCACTGACAGCGGCCTCGCCTCAGTACTCCAACCCCAAAGCCCCATCTTGTCGATTCGGCCTTGAATGGTCACAAAAGGACGTCCTTCAACACACCGACGACTTCATCTGGGATCTTCTCTACTGGGAAGGTAAATTCCATCAAAACGACGTAGCCTACAATAATCAAAATGGCATGTCCTATGATGGAACCCAGCTTGATTGGAAGACTGGCAAGCGCACTAACAAGCATACGTTCAGTGCAGCCAGTAAGGAGGTCAGTCATTCTACGGTCTCGAAGACCGAACCCCTTTACTAACAGTACGATTCAGGCACTGCAAATTATGCTCTACGCCCAGGCTATCTCTGGATCTAAAGAAGCTGCTCGTTTCTTGACCCCAGATAATCTCAAGGCTGCACCAGGCTTCGCTGCGTCAATCATGGAGACGAAGCTTAAGACTTACAGCCAGTTCAACCAGACATATCCTGGTTTCGGTGGCTTTCTCCCTTGGATTAAGACCGACACTACGACCATTTCTCCCCAAGATGGCTGGGATGACCGTGTTCCTGGTCTGGACAATGGGTAAGTAAGCGGACTTCTACTTCCTCGCCTGTACTAACAAGCTGTGTCCAGAGAGCTTATTTGGGCTGTCTATGCCTGCATTGAAGCTCTGCAGAAGCAGTCCAACCCCAAGTTTCACAAGATCGCCGACGGTTGGCAGACCTGGTTCAACTACGTCGCTTCGACTGCCCCTAAAATCTTCTACATCGGCAAAGGAAAGGTCTGTGCTGTCACCGCAATCGGCGACCAGACGCTTCCAGTCAACGACAAGAAGCAATCCTACAAGTGCGAGTCAGAGACTTATCTCGATGACCCTTATGAGGGAGAGCTTTTGACGTACTTCTTCCAATTCTTCACTGATCTGTCCAAGACGGACAAGCAGACACTTTGGGAGTACAAGAGAGCCAAGTTGGAGAAGGCCGAGTATAACAAGGGTGGCGTTGGCCCTATCACTGTTCGCAAAGGCTTTTGGTTCTCTAGTCATGAGATTTGGAACCAGCTTGAGTTGCCATACCACGACGTTGATATTGTCAGGTAAGCATCACCAATAGCATCAGAAACGTCAAGCTGACCTTTTAGCCGCCTCTTCAAAAACGGCGAACGTGCTCGTACCTGCAACTCGGTGGTCACCAAGACCCCTGGTCTCTATGCCTCAGTCAACAACTCTACCGATCCCAAGACAGATGAGATCATCGGATACATCTCACCCGCCGGTATTCCCTCCATTGCCAGCCAAAAGGACCAAGAGCTCGATGTCATCACTCCATATGGTGTCTTCCCTGTTGTATTATTCGACAAGGCTGTTGGCATGGCTTGGTGGAGGAACATGATTGTCGGAAAGAAGATGCAGAGTAAGTCTTACAGATATCACATTAGACTCCAATGATCGCTCACAATCGTGCAACAGATCCTTATGGCAGCACAGAGTCTACCCGCGTTGACGGCAAGGGTGTTTCAGCACTCGTGACCTGGGATAGTAAGGTCACTACTGTACTCTCTCTCATGAATGGTGTTGTGGATCTTGTCCGCGAGCGAATGAAGTCTGATGGTATCTACAACGAGTTCCTGAAGATCACAGATGTGAGTTTTCCTTGATGTATTTCCCATTGCTGTGCTGACAAGTCGTTCATAGCGTGAGCATGTTCGGGTGTTTGGTAATAAGCTCAAGGGCGAGGATATCGAGTTCTGTCTCCCCAAGAATAAGGTTCCCGACGCAGGGCTCAAGGACTTCACAGCTTGTCAAAAGTGAGTAGGCATAATGTATTGATATCAAAGAAGGTCTTTGAATAGATATGGCGATTCTTGTACAAGTAACATCAAAGTAGAATCAGAATGACCTCCAAATATCTTTCTCGCGTCCATGAACCTCTTTTAGAAGCTTAGCTTCTGACCTGCCTGTCCCGGAACCGTCGAAGCAACCTTTCCAGATCCCAGAAGCGTGAACTGGTACGGAATCTTGCTTGAGCTCATTGTCCCCTTCGGAGCCGTGTTTTGACTCTCACCACCGAGAACAACGTCTTCCGCAACAACATATCCAACCTCGGAGCTTGACTCGCTGAAGATGGCCTTCTTTCCAACATTGGTGAACACAGATGATTGGATAAGAGCCTGAGCACCCATGCGGCTGTTGAGACCAGTGTCCATGGTATCATAGTACTGACTATGGGTTGCTTAGTGGCAAGTCAAAGTTGAGGTTATATGTAAACGTACTTGAAGATATGGGCTGTGCCAAAGCGCAGAAGAGGGCCTCGGCTTCTCACGTTATTGAAGTGGTTGTTGGCGTATGTAACACGTAGGGTACCAACGTCTTCAGCCGCGTTCTTGTCGGAGTGTCCTACGAGCGATCCCTTGGACTAATAAATAATTAGAAAGCCTGTTCCAAGATTAGAACGTGAGCTGGAAATGCTTACGTGGTCATGGAAGTAGGTATACGAGATGGTGACCCAGTCAGCAGCATGCGACAGATCGACCAAGCCATCATAGAAGTCCTTGTCGTCGCCTCTCACAGCGGAGAGATCACAATGGTCAACCCAGACATTAGTAGACTTCTGGATAGTGATCGCGTCACCGTAGTCAGCTTCGACCTTGGAGATCTTCATGTTGCGGACAATGACGTTCTTCTGCCCGTTGATAGTCAAGCCAATGCCGGTGAGAGCTGGACAATGCTGTTAGCGCTACATCTGTGAGAGAACATAGTTGACTTACAGCTACCGGTCTTGCCAATGATGGACTTGTTTGAGGTGACTTGGACCTTGGCTGCGCCAGAAATACTACCTTGCACGAAGATGAGAGAAGGTCCGTCTGCTGCGGCTGCAGCGGTGAGCTCCGCGAGCGTCTTCACAGTGACCTGTGCAGCGCTTCCGCCTCCAGTTGTACTATTCGTATCAGAATCATGAGAATAGGCTCCGGGTCAATCAACTCACCCTCCATTCTGAGTGCAGTATCCGATGTTGCACGGGTCATTGGCCGCAGCTCTGGCTTGGAGGCCAGCACCAGGAGCCGCAACAGCAAAGCTTGAGAAAAATAAGATATCAAGAAGTTTCATTTTGAAGAGGAATTCCGGAAGGGCCCAGTAGCTCTCAGCGATGTTGTTGGATGAAAGAACTGTCAAGTTGAGGATATAGTTGCCTTTAAATACAACTTCACATCCAAACAAACCCTCATCGTGATGATCTACAAGCTTCGGACTGCACAGTTACCCCCAATGTACATCTATTCTCCCTTCTAATTGACTATTTCATGAGTCGTTGCGTTTCAGCAATAATAAGTAGGCAGTTGGATAAGCTCCGCTGATTGGTGGAAGATGTCGACGAGATCTTCCGTTTGTCGATGCCTTCCCCCAAAGTCAATGCAAACCACCGACTGCGGTCTGCAGTTTTTGTAACGAGCCTGGAAATAGGCCTACTCTTGTGGTATTTGATGAGCTGCTGGAAGTAGGGACAGTTACATCACTCGGAAGTACTTCCTCCGCGTGCTGAATCGGGGATCTTGTTTGTGGGGTAATGGGGGTTTGACAAGGCTTGGCGTAGTTAAAGGCTGATGAAGCACGAGATTCATAAATTTAGGAGATAGTATCATTTCAGAGCTATCGGATCTATTTGTGGTGCTCGCCTTGCTTGAAGAATATTGTATTTGATAGCTGTTTGGGCTCATGGTCCTTTCATCGAGACGTATTACTGGGTTGGAGCCTGTGATAGCATCAAGGCCCCGGTATATGAACATTTCCTAGGTCAGCAACTACAAATAATGAATTTCTGGCTCATCTTTCTAGACTATATACCATAACTATGGAAAGCCTATTCTACGATGTGAGTCCTTATCCGATTTATCGTTGAGCTCTTATCTAATCTTATCCATCTGACTTGAGACTGATAACCAGGTCTCGGTGTTGCAAGCGGGCTGGCTGGCAATCGACTAGCTCCCTGAACAGGCGAGATCAATCCAGGATGTTTCCTGGTCACGAGATTCGGCATTTTCACATGCTTTTAGGCTTCCATCTGACCACTGACCAAGCTACCATCTGTCGATCATCGCACCGAACAACGCCTTCCAGGCGTTCATCCGGGTGCATCAGCCGACCACTAACGCAGGTCACTCCCATCCATCACATCCATCACCAGCACCCGCTATTGTCCAATCCCCTCCCCTAGAGCCAAGCTCGTAGCGCGCGACTTATCTATCAAGTGGGTGGCTCACGCTTATCGTTGATAGGCTTTCCCCGCAGCCAAGCTCAAGTCCCTTAGGATCTTTTGTTGGCGTGTAATCCCTGTCATGAACGCATCATCACCTTCCCAATTCGAGAATCTCCGAAGATAGTCGAATGCTTAAAAGGTTATTTAACTGGCCAATATACCGCGTCTTGCTCCAGCAGGTTTCTGAGTGGAACTTATCGATACTGATGCTTTTATCAACATATCACGTCGTTCCAATCACTCTCGCTGCTTGCGCTGCGCTTTTGAACTTACCAGCGGTTTTAGCAGCCATGGCGGACCGAAAGGTAAAATATGTGTAATTTGTTGATAGGGCATCTGCTAAGAGAAATCCTCAAGGCTATCATTTATGACTTCGAGAAGTTGGAGGATTATCAACAGAGAAATGAAACCGTCCTCGAGTCAGTACTTCATCATCGTGGATAGACTACCAAGCTAATCACCATACCAGCATCGTCAAAAAAGACACTGGTGTTGATTTCTGGAGGCAGACACGAACGATTCCACCAACTTCCTATCCTCCGTAAGTATGGCACTCCTGTTTGCTGCACCAGATCTAACGGGTTTGATGACAGGCCGATGACTTTGGAGGCTATTGAGAAGCTGAAGGAAGTCAAGGGCGTGATCGTAAAGGATGCTCCTACTGAGGAACTGTAGCTTATTAACTCTTGAGGTGTCTCAGAGAAGAGTCTTTGTTTGGAAGACTGATAAGTGTAGTTATACTTGTCTATAAATTGTGACCTGTTGGCTTTCGGTTGCATCTCTATGGAGAGGTGGACCTGAACATCTCGTTGTGTGTCTAATTGTTTTCCTTTTTCTTTTTCCGTAGCATTGTCCATTTCTCACATCATCAATCAAATATTCAATACTACTAGCTTAAAATCCCTTCATACTCATATACTCAACCGATTGATAGTTATAATGCGGCCCTTCAGGCAACCAACATAGATACTGAGGAAACGATATTCATGCTCGGGTCACTTCACGTACAGATAACGTCCAACTTAATCCATCAGTCAGATTCTAGGTTCTTCATGTTGGTGTAAGCTCTCAGTCATGAGTCTCAATCATCCTGGGTCACTCCGCACAACTCGGAGAATATCAACAAGGTAGGTAGATCCGAGAACATAACAGTCTCTAATCATTTTCCATACTGCTATACGTTTCACTTTGAATCCATCAAAATAAATATTCCATCAAATTTCATATTCAATTTGGGCTATCTAGATTGCTGTGTTACTAGCAACCAGGACTAAGATCCAACTGAAACCAACTCATAGCTTCTTAACTCGCCGGAACCTGTTTGAGAAACAGGTTCCGTATCCAAGACTCAGGCTAGAGAATATCCGAGGAACATCTCGATGCTTCCAACGAGGTGTTTAAGCATAGGTGTCAATGAAAGAACGGAGAGCACCAACACTGGCATAGACACCAGCGTAGTTGGGTCGGGCACATCCGTTGCCCCAAGAGACAGCACCGATGAGAGTGTTGGAGCTGTCGACGATGGGACCGCCGCTGTCACCTTGGCAAGAGTCCTTGCCGCCGGAAGAAACACCAGCACAGAACATCTGGTTGGTGATGGCGGAGGTACCATACTGCTGTCGGCAGGTAGCACGAGAGACGATAGGTACAGTAACCTTCAGAAGGTTGGTGGGAGTAGAGCTGCTGCCCTCAGAGGTAGCGCCCCTAGTTGTGAGTTAGTAGATGGCACCCCAGATGTCAGAGAACGACTTACCAGCCAGCAACTGTGGCAGAAGATCCAGCGACAGGGTCAGAGCCGGAAGCAGCCAGACGAGCATAGCCGATGTTTCCGCTGGCGGCGATGGAAGTAGAGAGCTTCAGAATAGCAAGATCGTTGTTGTTTCCGCGGTAGCTAGGGTGAACTCTGACGGAGGAAAGCGACGAGGTAACACCACCAGAAGTGCGAGACTGTTAGAAACGTTAGTTATGCCGCTCCTATCCCCTCAAAGACTAGATGACTTACAAGACTGCCAGCACGGATCTGGAAACCGCTCTGAGCGTATCCGGAAACGCAGTGGGCAGCAGTCAAGACGGTGTTGGCGTTGAGGAGAGAACCTCCGCACCATGGGCCACCGTTGCGGCTGATGCTGACGATGAAGGGAAACTCGCCAGCGCTGGCAGAAGTGCCACCAACGATGTTGGGGATCTCCTGAGGAGCGGCGGCAGCCAGGGGAGCAACAAGTGCAACGACGGAAGCGAACTTGACCATGGTGAAGAGATAGATATCCAAGAGATGAGAGTTGAAGAGTGAAGAGTGGTTGAGGATAGACTACTTGGAACAGACTATCGTCATGCTTTTATATTCGAGAATCAACATAGCTTTGGATGTTGTTGTGTCTTCTTACCTGCCTCTCTGGTTACTATCCCGCGATAAGCTTGCTTGGTTGTATCTTCGGACTTTGTGAATAGGCGGACCTGCCTTTCTGGTACTAAGCTCCGTTGTTCCGTAGTCTAGTTCGGCATTTAGAAGAAGCATTAACCTTATCATTCTCCCGTGAAAGTGATCGGCATATAAGGCCCTTGGCAGCAGGGGTCAGTATCCCGATGAGGAAAGTCGATAACTCTATCGCCAATAACACTGTGGATATGACGGATAAATTGGACGAAAGGTAAGCACTGGACGAAAACGAGCTTCAAGATGAATGTAATTATGAAGCTGGTAAGAACAGTTAAAGAGCTGATCTACGGCATATCTTTGATCGGCTTATTCTTCCCAAGATCTACGATGAATGCCGAAGGATCATCGCGTCAGCATCCGTATAGACCAACCGGAGTTATTTAGCCCGAGGAATCGCCAAGCATCAAAGCGCATCTGCACTACTACTCTGGGCGGGGTTCACTGCTATAATTCGGTCATGCGCCATCAATCACAATGGCCCAATATTCTGAAACTGGAAACCGTATAGAACTTTTGTAGCCACCACCACGCAATAGCAGCCCTGCGATAACGCACGCGTCAACCTGCATAGGATACAACCTCTGTGGCCAAGTCTGTCACCTAGTTGCCAGATGCACCTATGGCAGCGCTTATGCCAATACCTGTTGCATCCTATTCCATCGCCTACCTTCCAAAGATAGCATCTATCTCCGTCTTATCTTTTCTTGTCGATCCTCCAAGGCCTTCTCGAATGTTGCGGGATATTCTCCCGCTATGCTTTACCAGTTCAGCTTGTAGATCTCTGCGAATAGATGCCTTGATCTAGAGCTGAGGTAGATCACTTTTGGAAGGTACTTTTGATTGGAGAGCGCGTAAATCAAGTTTGGAGGGGTGCTAGACGGACTTTGCATAGTTTGAAAGAGGAAGGACGTGAAGATGGATGAGGTTCATGATCTGATGCTCACCGTATCTTTCAAGGATCGATATGTCGTGTCGGAAGTCTCCACCGTCAAAGGTTGTAAGAATTCGGCACCATGATCAAAGTTCCTCCGAAGGGCTTTTTTGCATGGCTCGCATATGGACTTTCTAAGATTGGGGACAATTGAGGCCCGAGACACTCGTATTACCCAGCAGACTGCTCCGGTACGGATGTGAATCGTGCGATTGGCTCTGTCTGATATTTGTTCGCCTCGTGTTCGATAAACCTTGATTATCCTGAGAAATCATTGCGAACATGATGAGCTTGTCAAAAAAGGCGGCTTGGGTACGCGCTGAATTGGTCGAATCTCATGACCAGAAACCATTATTGGCTGAATGAGTCAAATGCGGAATGTGAAAGCGATGCATAGAGTTGCAGTGAGTGATCAATCGCCTGGAATTAACACGGCTTTGCTGGAACTTTGTTCTAAAACAGCCACTTAATGTTGCGTGACAAGGCGTCAATGCGCTGTGATGAGTTGATGAATCATGCAGCACAATACCTTATAAGCATTTTTCACATGCCAAGCACTCAAAGTATTGACATAGTGTCTGCAAACAGATTGCCATAGTATAATATCCGGCCTATATATTGTAAATAATAGTAATACACCAGGACTCCCAACCCCACAATCGAAGCTGTGCATAATATACAATCTTCAATGATCAACAAATGCCCAAAATGCAAAATATCAATGCAGGGTAGGGAGGAATACGATGTTTGTTGGCAATCCACCAGCGATTACGCCACTAATTTCCCTCGCCAAAAGCTGAGCCCCAAGAGCCAATAATCGTGGCGCCGCCCCTGACAACCCCTGTAAGACTAACGGCCTCAGCTCGAATCGCGCTGGCACTATCGATAAAACCTTTCTAAAAACACTCAACTAACGAGGCGCTTGACATTGTTTGGGAAGACTAGTTATCAATAGCTTCAGAAGGATCTGCGCTAAATAATAATCCCCAGGCCCAACACGAGGTCAATAGGGCAGAATTTGTCAGGGGAAGAGAATGATTAAAGCCAGGCCCCCCCAAATTCTCTTTTCTCCAGGTTGTCGTTTTTTTTATTACCGAAAAAATCACGATTGTCGTAGAGATGGCTCGCCATTTCGTCCGTTCGTTTGTCATTGCTGCGGCGCTCAGCCCCTTCGTTAATGCTGGGCCATGCCGCCCCTCTTCGAGCTCAGTGGCGGTCGTTACGACTATTTCTGAGACCAGTGTCGCGACTGGTTCTGCTACGACCCACACGAAGGAGTCAAGCTTGACTGAGTCTTTGTCTGGTGCCTCAACCGAGACTTCTGTCACTGTTAGTGAGAGTGCCTCAGCCACTGGTACTTCCACTGAGACCAGCCTCACTGTTAGTGAGAACGAATCTACCACCGAGTCGGCTTCCGCGACCTCAACTGAGACCACTCTCGCTACCAGCAAGACGGAGTCTGGTTCCACCAGCGCCGAGCAGTCGACCACCACGGGTTCTGCTATCCCAACTGACATTACCACTACTGCCAGTGAGAGCGACTCATCCACCGGCACCACCCTAGCTGCCACTACCTCGACTGAGTGTACGGAGCCGGAGCCGCCTGTCTATGATGACCCCTTCACTCACTACACCACTGAGGAGGCCGCCGCGACTACATCTGAAGCCGCTACCACCACCGAAGCTGTTAGCATTGTCCCGAGAAACTTCATTCGAAGAGGTCACCCAGAGATATTTGTCAGGGATGCCACCAGTGATGCGGCTCCCGACAACAGTGAGGATGCTACCACTACTACCGCAGATGCTACCTCCACTACCGAGGACGCTACAACAACTACTGGAGAAGCCACTACTTCCGGGGAAGTCACCACCTCCGGAGAAGCCACTTCTACTGGCGAGACGACTGCCACTTCTGAAGACACCACTGCCACCACTGAAGGTCCTACCACCACAACAGAAGAGGCTACCACTACTACTGAGGAGACTACCACTGCTTCCGAGACTGCTACCGGTTGCATTAACAACATGGAGAGACCAACACCTGAGGGTGCCGTCTGCGGATCAAGAGGATGGGTTCAGGGCACTTCCAACGATTGGAGATACTTGGGCGAAGGTCCAAATACCTCTGTTCTCGATTGCTACACGGCCTGCCAGCAAAAGAGTAACTGTGTGACATTCCTTTACGAGAAAAACGCCCAGTGCAGTCTCTATATGGGTACTGTCACTCAGCTCAGCTCCGACCGAACTGCTGTCAAGACATATGAGACGCGCTGCTTCTGCGACACCGGCATTGAGCCAGCTCCGACCTGCTCATACAGTGATCCATTTTCCAACGGCGGTTTCGAGGACGGTACATTGAATCCGTGGGTAGAGGATCCTAACCCTGGTGGCTATGACCCCGTCTACTCCAAAGTCGTTCCTGGCGGCGAGGGTGGTTCGTCGTATCATTTCCAAACCGGCCAGTTCGATTTCGACAAGAGCCTCTGGCTGTACCAAGACATCGAGGCATGCCCTGGTACCACATTTACCTGCAGCTACAGCTGGTGGTGGAATGAGTACTACGCCATCCGGCAAAATGATGGGAGTCATTTGGTTCCGTATGTTCACGTTTATCAAGGTGACACCAACCTGGTTGGGGAAAGGTGGCCTACAGGGAAGGACCAGACCAAGACGTGGGTTCCCGCCGAGTTTACTTTCACAATGCCCAGAAGTGGCTCAACGAGAATTTGGTTTGTTGCTAGCAGTCCCCAGGGTGAATGGATCAACACTAGCGATGACCCTTGTAACCCCAACTGGGTTCACCGACCTAACTGGTTCGCACTGGACTCGGTATCTTGCCGCAGCTAGAAGACAACAGGTAGATTTCTGTTGGGTTCAAGCATGCTAGTTTAGAAATTCTCTGTAAATATGTTTAATACTAATACATTTCCCCGTTTATGCTTGCTCATTCATGTTGATGTTACTCAACCTGCCATGCGGGTATGTTAGTTAGTCTATCTTTGGGCTAAGCCCGTGCTCCTTATACCGTGGCCAAAAGGTATCTCTGATCCAGATAATTATTCATGGAAGTCTGGCAAGTTCCATAGAGTTCCCATCTTGACGGGCTCAGCTGCAAATGAAGGTGCTTTTTATGTTCCCCGAATGGCCGACAAACCCGAGGATTTCGCCGACTTCTGCTCGCCGACTTCTGCTCGCCGACTTCTGCTCGCCGTAATTGGGAATTCTGCAGTGGGCATGAACTGAGTATGGTTGACTGACCCAAAGCGGTTGCGTCGAACTGGGCATCTATCTCGTGCGATTGGTTCGCGAGAAGGGTCGACGTATAAGACTAAAATCGACTTGTCCTTTAGGGACTGGCTTCATTGGGGACTGGCTCTCTCGCCTTGTGCGTCTCCATTGCTATCTTTATGGCTTTAAGCGCCACCTACAGCTAGGCTGGAGAGAGTAACAGGGCTAGAGCAAGAGCAAGTATCGCCTTCATCTTCATTCACTCCAGGACATTTGCCATCTTCTTCGGTAAAATCTACGTCGTTCCGTCAGAGCTATTTCCAACATTCTTTCGATCAAGCGGCATGGCCTCTGGTTCTATGCTCTCATCATCGCTTGTATCACTGATACCGCTATCTTGTAATTCTTCTTCCTGCCTGAGACCGGTGGTATGACCTTGGAGGAAATTACAGAGCTCTTTGGTGATACTGTAGCGGTGGATATGTATGCCAATATTGGGAAGCTTGATACTACCAGTGTTGACCATGCTCAAGGCAGCGAGCCTCGGAAGTAGCTAGACCAGTATCTACAATAGGGAAACTGAGCGTTTGCCGAAATCTAAAGGCATTTGATTGATGGTTTTTAGTATAGTTTGAATGAATGACTTTCCGACCCAATTCCGTCCCTGTAATGTTGAATTACTTCGTTCAGCGGCCAAATGAGCGACATACGATCCCCCTTCCTTGTGTTTCTCCCTCCAAGCTCCCTACCCACTACTTCCTCCACGACGACCGATCTTGTATGGAGTAACCGCAAATCCTGGGCAAGCGATAAGTTGTTTCGTCTGCTGTCGCTGGGCAATAGCTACTTACATAGTATGACTGTGGTTTACTAACCATTCCATTCCATGGGAACGCTCGGGTTTAGTCCTGGAGTCGCCGAGTTAGAACCTCAACATCTTCACTTAAGGTGTGAGGCCACGTTCAATTTGATTCAGTTAGGTACAGAGCCCATTCGTCTTCAAACTAAGCCTTCACCGATGTGAATGCGAGCAGAGACTTGAGAGGACATGTCGACATTACTCCACAGTTACTTCAGGATCCCCCCATGTTATCATCCCATGATAAGCGGGGTTTGTCTAAGATGCTCCCCAAGAAGAGATAAGAAGGAGCTCCAATGGCAACCACGTTGACAAAGGGTCTCCTTCTGGCGCCTCTCGTGAAGGCAGCCTAGGCAAACTCCCGTTATCACAGGTCGATGTCACGGGGGAATTCCATCGTAGCTGCGAAGGCACCTATATAGATCAAGTGAGTTAGGTTGTCAAGAGGAAAGAACTTTACCGATCCGAGGAGAGCATGGTCCGTGAGACCAAGATGCTTCATAACTCGAGCGAGAGCATCGCGGCCGCCGTCAATTTCGACAGCCCCGAGAACAGCCTCCACAGCTGTTGCGACCATCCCAGAACTGACCCTAGTAGTTCCTCCATTCATGTTGATGCACTTGTGGAGACCTTCCTCCCTACCAACTCTAGTCAATTTTTCATTGCTGATGAGGTCGCGACGGAGTGTGGTCCAGCAATCTTGACTATCAGCCGGATACGACGCCAGATAGATTGGAACATGATCACTCACACTTTGGCAGTCCTCCCTTGATCCAGAGGCTGCACAAGTAGGCTGCAGCTGCGGCGTCGCCGTAAACAGCAAGTCGATCATTCTTTGGGATCCTCTTGAAAGAACCGTCCATAACGCAGATAGACATGGAGTCGGCGGCTGTGTTCAGTGCTTGGGCGCAGAGAGACTTGGAATTAAACTCGTAAGCGATAATAGACTCGCACTCCCCGACCTTTCGACTGAACCTCGGGCAGGATGTCATGATTGCGGCGGGTTACTCAAGGTTTAATGTTGTGGTGGGATTGTAAAATTGTGAAGTTTGATGAGGAGCGGTGAAGAAGTGTTGAACTGTTTCAGTGTCAGCGATGTCATGGATGAGGGGTACATGCATAGGCGTGCTGTACACGTATCATTGGCTGACCACGGCTGGCTACAGGCCGGTACTGCATTTGTTATTATTTGTTAGGATATACCGCTACATGGCGACCTTGCTCTCTCATCATCAAGTGTTTTCTATCGGTTGTCATTGCGGCGAATGCTAACTCAAGCCATAGGCCAGCATCATTGCTCAGAAGATAGTTCACGCGCAAAGCTCGACGGGCCACTGTCATCGTTTGTGAGAAGCAAAATAAGTGAAGAACAAAGAAGAAGGAGAACAAAGTTAAAACAGCTTTATACTGACTCCATCGTTGACTTGAGTATATGCATCGAGCTAAATGGGTCGGGGTTTATGATTCTCTGTGTTATTAGTTGTAACGAGCCTATGGCATTGCAAATTCTGTCGTTTTACCCAGCACAGTACGTACCAGTCTTCCACTGTATTTGTCAAGAGGAAGGATTGGATAGGTAGGTATCTTGGTCTGAATTAGCATGCCCGAGTCAAAGGCTCACTTAATCTGCCCGCACCCGCTGGTCTTACAAGGAATAACACAAATTCTAAGCTATTACATTCAATCCGTCCGATTGGTTTTGGCGTAAGGAATGTGAGATCTATGCAACTAAGTGTCTTTGTTTCCGACTGATCCGAAGCAGTGGTTTCATAAACAGCACCGGCTATCATCTGCCTGAGCAACCCCCCTAGGGAGGAAAGAAAACCCAGGACCTTGATCCTAAATGACCAAAATATTTAAGGCTAATCTAGGATGTCTTCTATGAGTTTATTTTTGACACCGTATATTCAAGTCTGAGTTTTCTTGCCCCCCGAGGCCCCTCTTCAGCATTTGAAGATGCAAGGCAACTAGGCCAATGGTACCTTAGATCGGACATCTCGGCTACCTCCTGAGTGGCTATGCGGGAACTGTCCATATCAGAGATCAGAAGCGAATGTTTCCGGCGTGAGTCTGTTTCAAGAAGGTCATCAAGTCGGCCCCATACCTCGCTCGCATCGCCACGGCCCTTCACGTTAATGGCACTTCTGGTCTGCGTGAGTGCCAAAACAAGCTTTCTAAGAGCCGGGGATTAAATCGCCAGTCTAGATCGTGTGCCCCAAAGGACCATCTTTTGCAATATTACTGGCTGCCGTGCTGTAATCTGCCTCGGACCATTATTATATGTGGAGATCCCAATGTCTAAGCCTCATGATGATGACTACTATTTTCGATATTGACTTTCGGAACGTGCCGGTAGTCCCAATGCCCTGGTCAAGGGAGACGCTCGGCAGCGATATCCGCTCCGTTTTAGCCGCTTTTTTGCTGAGGAGTATCATGATGCGCTGTTTGGATCTGGACTGTTCGATTTGAGGGCATCGAGAGTCCTGGGGGTGCGGAAGGGCGGTCGTCCGGACTCTAGGGAGGACGCGTCAGCTCATAGCTTCTAGCAACCCACAGCTCTTGAAAATCAATGGCGGTAAATCTCCTGGGATAAGAGAGTGATGATCTACGGACTAAGATTGCTTTGTTTGTATCAAGTATCATTTCCATCATTAGTTGGCTGAGGCCGAGCTTTGGGACTTTTGCTTGTAACGCAAGGTTTCCGTGTTAATTAACCCGTGCAAGGTCTTCTGTCCAGGTACTTGCGAGATGACTTTTTCTTTTGAGTTGCAATAATAGTAGTAACATCATGTTTGCCAATTGGAAGACAAACCTCCTTGATGAAGGTAGTGGTAATAACGGACCAGCACCTTGAAGTTTGGCCAATTTGATTGGACCTCTCGTAACGCGGGCTGGAGCATAGCCCCGTGAGTGGCTTCAATCAAATCTGGGGTAATCCAGGGCGAAAGGGGCATTGCATTGTAAATTGGTCAAAGTATCGAATCGTGAATACGAACAATGCAAGGCAACTCGGTAGTGACGGAACTTTTCTCCACTTATACGCAGTTGACATAAAGGCACAGCTAGCTCTAGTAGTGGCAGTGCTCCATGTTTTTATGACAGCCCTGTCAGCTTCATTGCCGATCAGCCGTACAATCCCAGTGTTTGACTAAGAGGCCGATATCCGAGACGGAAAGTTTCAATATCCATAGTATACATGTGCTTGCAGTTCAATTGAGCTCAGGGAGCTTCTGCATAGGCCAAGAAGTATATAACCTTATGACCTCCCCAGCATCTTGTCGTATCATTCACAAACAAGACAACTATCTCATCGATCCTCTCAACACAAACCAATCACACACACTCAACTACCAACTCAAACCTTCATCATGCTTCTCAACAAGGCTTTCCTCGGCGCCCTCCTCGCCATGGGCACAGTCGCCGCACTCCCCAACCCCGACGCTGAGCCCGCTGATCTCGAGGATCGCAGCATTCTTCACCACTGCGGCGAGCACGCTTCGTGGGATCACGCCAAGAGCGAGTGCGTGTGCCACGACTCTGGCAAGGTCTACACCAAGAAGCACCACAAGTGCAAGTGCCCCAAGGGCGAGAAGTGGCACCACGTTGAGAAGAAGTGCAAGAAATAAACGCCTGCACTAGACGTCCCTACAATCACGACATGTCCACTTCAACATCCATCGCAAAGGAGTTCATATACTCGACAGATTTATATCTCATAGGTGGACAACTAGGTTATACTGGCGATTTGGCATGGCTAGAAGGATCTCGGAAGGGCTGTTGTGTAACTGTACTGTTTATATATCGCATTAAGAAACATATTCCTTTAAATAAGTCCATTTTACCTTTCTTGTCCTATATGGCCCCTTCAATACTTTTTAGGCTGAACAGTAAATGTTTCTCATACTCACGATGCCGAAGAGCCGTGCTATTGCATACGAGAACCGAATATCAGCATCAAAAGCGTCCTAGTGCCATGAAATCATCAAGTCGGTCCGAATAACATACTGATAAAAGATCTCAAGCTTAAGTCGAGAAAGTCTGGGGACCCCAGGTTTTATTTTAATTGCAAGTTCCCATTCTTAAATATCTGACATGAAGATCGTTGCGGCGCATTTCCTTACCGCTCTACTGTCCTCCAGCGTGTTAGCATCAACATGTGTATGTGCCTAGGGGGAAACATAATAAAGTGATGATAGCTGACAGCTCCAGTGTCATCAATTGAAGGGAAGCCTCGGCGATAAAATCAGCTTTCCTGATACAAAGAGCTACAACGCCACGCTGAGTAGCTACTGGTCGAAACAAGAGTCTGCACTTCACCCCAACTGCGTTCTACAGCCTACCACCGCCCACGATGTCGCCGCTGCCCTGAAGATAATTAGCAAACAAAAAGACTGCAAATTCTCAATCAAGGGTCAAGGCCATGCTCCCGCAGCAGGCTTCGCCAACTTCAACGGCGGCGTGACCATTGACATGACAACTCTTTCATCCGTGTCTCTTAACAAAAAGTCAACCATTGTAAGCATCGGCGCAGGTGCAAAGTGGCTCAAAGTTTATCAGCATCTCGACCTCTCAGGCGTACAAGTTGCGGGTGGCCGAAACGGAAATGTCGGCGTCGGAGGCTTGCTCCTTGGGGGAGGAATATCTCACTTCACTACCCAAGTCGGATGGGCTTGTGACAAAGTAGTTAACTATGAGGTTGTTCTCGCCAATGGTACTCTCATTAGCGCAAACAAGAAAGAAAACTCGGATCTATTCCTTGCTCTGAAAGGAGGGGGCAATAACTTCGGCGTTATCACGCGCTTTGACGTTGAGGGGTTTCCGCAGGGCGACATTTCTACGACTAGCATCTCCTACGATATCAGTGAGAGGGACAAGGTGTTCCAGGCCTTTACAGACTTACTTGACTCATCTACATACGATCCTTCAGCATCGTTAGTTACTAGCCTTCTTTACAGCTCCGTTTCCAAAGCGTGGTCATTGTCAGCTTCAGCTGTATACACCAAGCCAGTCTCCCAACCAGAGATCTTCGAGGGTCTTTCGAATGTGCCTCACACGAAGCTAGTTAATAACATCACGACGTTGGCGGAGTTTGCTGACGAGAAGGATACACCGCCATTGTAAGTTCCTATGTTGACCTCGACTGAACGACTCTGACAGACATAGGAACTGGCTTTTTGCGACGTTGACTTTCAAGCCCTCCGCACAAAATATGCAATATATGTTTGAGACCTTCAACAAGACGATCTATTCGTTCAATCCACAGGACGGCGTGACATGGAGTATCGCTTTTGAGCCGTTGGTAGCAGCGATGCTGGATGGTCCCAAGCATACCAATGTCCTTGGCCTCCAGTCCACACATGATGGCTACAGTATGTACCCACTGAACCATCTCATAAACACGTGCTGACAATTATAGTTGTTCTTATCTCAGCGCTATGGCCGAACTTAGCTGTCAGCTCGAACGTTGACGAGACAGCGAAGAAGGTACTGTCAGTATGGGAAGAGGATGCTCGTGCAAAGGGTCTGTTGCAGATGTTCCAGTACCTCAATTACGCTGCCCCATACCAAAGGCCCTTTGAGTCATACGGAGATGACGAGCTGGAGTTTCTCAAGTCGGTTAGCAAGAAGTATGATCCTGCTCAAATCTTGCAGAAGAGAGTGGGTGGCTTCAAGCTGTGAACTCAGTGAGAACGTCTATGGCAGGCAAGAAAACCTAGGACCTTGGCGCTAAGCGATAAGTGTATTTTGGTAAATCTAGCCTAAGCTTAGGTGACTCTTTGCTAAGTTTACTTAAGCATCTTCTCTTCGAGTCTGAAGTTTTCTTACTATCTAAGGAACGCATTACAGCGTCTAACTTGAAAAGGATATCGAGAGTAGTGACAGCACTCGTGATTCAGCGCATCTGAAAAGCACAGGGAAACAGGCTGTCAAAGCTTCCAGGCAAATATTCTAGTGTACATTCGGTGTATCTCATGTATCTCGATCTACTAGGTATCACATCTATACAACATCACATCCTAAACCCTCGACGCCTTCGACCTGAATCCAAACGCACCAAAGAGTATCATGAAAATGTAAGCAATCATCATATACAAACCTTGACCAACAAAACAAACCGCTGCAACAGGGTCGCCAGCGCCTCTCCTAACCGCGCCAAACATCCACTTTGCATCTTTCTTCGCCTCGCCGACAGCCCATGTCAACGGTGACGGCTTAGCAGGTCTCTCCTTGATCTTGGGTCTTGAGCCAGGGAATTCAGCGACGCCTTTCCTCTTGCCCTCGAGATCTTTGAGGGTGAGGGTGTGATTCTCATGCTGGCGGTTGCGCACGCTCTCCTTTGTAAGCATACCACGAATAGTCTCTTTTTCGGAGGCCGTGTTGTGGTTCCACCATTCTTCGACGGCGGTGAACATGTACTTCTGGATGGGTGTCTTGTGGCGAGGGAAGGCGGGATGATGCATGATTGTAAGGATCTGGCGGATTGTTTCTTCTTCATTGCGGAAGGGATCATCCCAGCATTTGACGACCTGTTGCGTTGTCCAGTTTGTAGTGACGGAGGAGACCAGGCCTGCGGGTTGGTTGAGGACGTTGCTGAAGTGATCCTTTGAGATGTCCGAATGGCTAGGATCAGACCCATCGCCATCGAGGTATACCTCAGCAGACGTGGACTTGGCAGCCTCAGCATCGACGCGATCTTTTGCTGCCTTGAGTGCATTGCGCAACTGCATGATAGAGCTCCCAATCATGAGCGACAAGTACTTGAAGACAAGCTGGTCCGTCCATTTGCCCAGCTGCGTGCTCGACTCCTCCGACAGCGGCTCAGCATCATGTTGCTCTGTGCGCTCTTGTATCCATTTCTTGATTCGATCGTGGAGGTAGAAGACAGGTTCGATGGTCTGCCAAAGCTGATTGGCGTCGAGGCTACTCGCGACGGTCGAGGTTTGTTTGTCTTCCTCCGCTTTCTTGAAGAGCACGCCGACGGTCTCGAGCTGTTGGAGAATCGGGTCGTTCGTCTTGGAGGCTAATTTACTAATTGCTTGGATCGCGGCTTTGAGGAGGTCGAAGATGTGCTGAAAGGCGATCTCGCCGAGGTTCAGTTCCTGTTGGCTGTCAGCGTGGACTTGTGAAAGGAGGGAGTCGGCTTGCGCACATTCTCAAGGTTCTCTAGTGAGCCTTTGCACTGGAGAATGGCCATGTCATCGGCTTCACCAAGAATACTGTGGAAGATGTCGAGCATTCCGAAAGTGCCGGTCACGATGGGCGGTACCATGCGACTTCTCCATCGCGGGGTCTTGACGCGACAGGCTTCGCCGACAAAGGCAAAGACGTCATGCTCGCCGAGTTCATGCAGGCAGAGTTCCGTAAAATTGCTATGCGCCGAGAAGTCTTCGAGGGTATGAAGCGCAGCGCCAAGATGAATGAACGCTTCCTTCTTGGACTTTGGGTCCTTATCGCGCCCGAGTCGAATGCACTCGCGTAGCTCTCGCGTGACGTAATCAGCAGATGTATCCCAGCCTTTGCCCGAGTTCGCGATGTAGTTCTTCATGCCCGTCTTGGGGTCAAACTCGAGTTCGCGTGGATCCAAAGGCCCTCTGAGCCTCTCGTCAATCTCCTTGGCATTACTCGGGTATCCCTTGGGGTTGTCGATATGCTCCACGTGAGTGTAACATCCCAAGCGCTCTCGCGTCACCTCAAACTCGTCGGTCGCGAAGCCAAACTCCAAGAACCCCATAATGCTAACAATAGCTCTGAGAACCGGCTCAGGAACATTGTCAAGGCCTGTTGTATCGATGATTTGCGAAAAGTCTCGTAGCCAGTTCCCAAAGTAGATTTGTCGTCGCTCGAGTGTTGAAAATCTGTAGTGCGTTACGAAACTGGCCGGAAGGTACCGAAGAGCTTCGACGATGTCGCCATGACGCCAGACGTAGCCGTTGAATTCGCTAGTGCCTGCTACTTCGCCTGCCCCAAAGGCGGCGACGCGGTCGGCGAACAGGAGGCATACGAAGGCGACGAGGAGAAGTCGTGTTGCCAATGCCATTTCGACGGAATGAGATGTGACGTCATAAATGCATTCAAGATTGACAAAATGGAAGGATCAGCGTCATCGATGTCTTGGTAGGGTTTTGCTTCCGGATTATTTTATCCCCGCGCCGCTTCATGAATCACGAGCATGGATCATAAACTAACGGAAATAAACAGAAACTGCCAGTGATAACATCAATTTTATGTCAGTGATAAAATAAGGCCATTGTCAATTATGCCCTTCATCACAGTCTATAGCTACTTTCTACAGCTTCGCGCTCGCTGATAAAGTGAAGAGATTTCGGCCGTCATTAGATCTGATCACATGGCCCTTCATACCAATCGGCTCGCCATTAGCATTCGCAAGAGTCGTCAACGTATGTTCATCACCATGGTTTGCAATGAATCTATGCCCATTCTCAACCAGCCTTCCAATTACATGACCGAGCTTGGGTGCCCTTCGATCATAGTCCACTGTATAAGTCTGTAATCGCGTTAGATTGATGCAAGTGATCGGGTCACGACACAAACCTCAATTACAGCTTCACCTTGTGCTGTTGGGGTAAACGCCGGACCTTGAGATACATCACCATTGTCAAGAACTTCGCTTTTCACATAATTGGAGGCACTGCGCCGTGGCTGGGCTGATAGACAAAGAGCATATTGCCACGATAGAATGCCTCCGTTGGCAAGTACCAGGCCGTTTTGATGCTTTCGGCTTCGAATGACTCTTGCCATCTCGGCGATTGCCTATCGAGAACCTTTAGAAGATTATCATTAAGAGCACAAGAAAGCTTACGTGAAGGGAATAATTGTTGCCTGCACCGCCGAATGAAGTAAGGCCTCCAAGTAAAGTGATAGGTTTGGCTGGCTTCTGAACCTCGAGACCGACATGCTTACAAGCAAGTTTCGGGACGATGGGAAAGCACCTATGACTATGTAAGTTCCACTTCAATTCTCACTCTACTTTGACTCACGAGTAGAAGTCGAAGCAGTCGATCTCGTTCTTAGTCAGCGCAGCGGATTCGAGAGCCTTGTCAATGGAGTACTCGATAGCTGGGCTTGAGAAGTAGTTGGCTCTCTCCCAAACTAGACGAAGTATCAGTGATAGTCTGATTTGAAGTGAAAGAGTCTACTGACAATGCGAACTGTCGTTTGAGCCAGCCCCGCCAGTGATGTACACCCATCTATCCTGGGGGACACCGAGTTTGGTAGCATATTCGGCAGAAGTGATGATACAAGCCGCCGCCAGATTCACACCGTTGAAGGCGTTCATGAGCAATGGATCTAAATAGTTAGCTGATAGTCAGAGTCCATAGCGACTATATACATACAAGGTGTGCAGATCATGCGATTCTGCTTGGTTATCGTGTTAATAGCATCAACGTCTCGTGGTATTTCGCCTGCTCTCCAACTGATCGGATGATGACAGGCGATCTTGTCGAATTCAGCGTAAAGAACTGCTGATTCATGATGGTTCTCATGGAATGTCTGCTGGTTATGCTTTCTGTATGCGTTTTCATATAGAGGGTATACTTGAATTGGCATTCCAATGGAGTGCGAGGCACCGACATCTTTATCCTATCAGACAGTCTCTAGTTATAGATGTGAGTCGAGGCTCACCTTTCAAGAGTGCAGGGTCACTCGGGCCGTATAACTTTGCATCGGGAGACATCTCAGTCCATCCTGGAGGAGGAAGACGCCCAGCTTTCTGACACGCAAGCACTGGCATTCGTCAGCCAAAGGATCTCCAATTCGGTCTGACCTCAACTTACACGACGCCATCGCCTCTCCTCCTGTAACGATAGCTAAGTTAGTCTCCCCTGCTGCAACTCGTGCAGCTGCTGCGTCGCACAGCAACGCAGGCGTATGACCTCCGTGGCTTGACAGCTCAAGATGTGAAGGCTCAACGCCCAGTTTCTGAGCCAGATGCTTTGGTAGATCATCATATGTCCAGGACCACGGGGGAACAACAGAAATACTATCTACATCTTTGATAACATCGACTGTTGTATCTTTGGCAGCATCGTGGATTGCTGATAAGATAAGCTCTGCTGGTTCAAGGGTATTTTCGATGGTGAAATTCTTTTGGCGGAATTCTCCGACACCGATAATAATTGGGTCTTGAGGCGATGGAGACATGATGTCGATCTTGATTACTGGAAGTTGAAGAAATGATAATTTTGCATTTAATAATTAGTTGGTATGCGCGACAGGTACTGGTCAGTGTTTAATTGCTGTATTCGGAGTTATGAGGGGTATTTTTTGCCTCGGCATCTCGAGGCCTGCCGAGTCTTACTCAGCCAGATCATGAACATGAGGGATCGCCGAAGCAGCTCTCTTCCTCGGCCCATTGTTTATTCTCCGACTGCTCTACAGGTCACTTAAATATTTGTCAGAGAATGACGATTAATTGGGCTACTCTTACAATTTTTCTATGATGATGAAAACAGGACGGGCTTTACACGTTATCGGACCCCCTAAATAGCCGAACGCCGCAAACATCGTATTCCATGACTCAGAAAGGACTTGGCATGATACGATAGCTTCAGAAAGTCTTCATAAGACACAATGTCCCCGCTTGAAGATGATAGACCGATACTAGATTCAGTGCTCGTTCTCTCAGTATGACGCCCAAACTGCCATCACTCATTAAAGTCGACAGCCTCGACATTCATGTCTTGATCAATGATGAGATTGACCAAATCTCACCGAGCCCAAATCCGCGGGTTCAGCATGCCCAATCTTTCGCTGGTGTCCCATTGAGCCCTGTGTCAGACCCCAGTTCTCGAGGAGGAGCTCGGTTGGAAATGCCAATGCGAAATATCTGTTGCGGCGCTCATGGCCTGTCCTTGTTTATCGTAAGATTGTTCTCTCTACTGCTGGTATCGTGTACTGAGCGCTCGGCAGACAGCGAAAAAGGGCAATAAGTCTCACACTCTTCTTTTCGATGCCGGGCCTGAGGAAGACGTTTTCGAGAAAAACGTCCAGAGACTCAAGCTCCCAATGGCTGAGATTGGTACCATTGTGCTTTCGCATTGGCATAGAGATCACTCTGGCGGGCTTCTCTCAGCGATTGGGCTCGCCAGCAGAGGGAGGTCAGACAGCGATCAGGTCATTGTTGCGCTTCCTCCAGATATGCCAGCATTGAGAGGAATTATGTTCGATCAACCTATTTCGCTAGAGCCAGATCCCCCCATAGATGAGATCAATAGTGCTGGTGGCAAGACAGTTGTCTTGAATGAGGCACTCACTGTTCTAGATGACACCTTTCTCATATCCGGCGAGATTCCGCGCCAGACAGAGTATGAAGGTGGTATCCCAGGTGGTGTTCGATATGACCCGGCCAAGGATGAATGGATAAAGGACGAGTTGATCATGGAAGAGCGGTTCGTCATGTGTAAACTCAAAGGTGAGTTCCTCTTATCACCTAACAAACTACCGCATCTAATGTTCATGAAGGCAAGGGCCTGGTCATCTTCACTGGCTGCAGTCACGCTGGCCTCATTAACATTGCCAGACATGCTAAATCCATCGATGACAGCCCTATTTACGCTATTGTCGGCGGATACCACCTCGCAGATGCGTTGCCTGATAAGATGGAGCAGAGCATGAAGGATCTTAAGGATCTCAAGCCAGGTTTGCTGATGCCGGGACATTGTACTGGGTGGAGGTTCAAGGGACTTATTGAAAAGGAAATGCCAGGTCAGATGGCTCCCTTGTTTGGTGGAACAAAGTACACACTGTAAAGCTGACACTGATCATTGATTCTGGTCCGGAGTTTTTACTGGCTACATACCTCAGTCGGGCTTCAGTCGGGATGGTCAATGCTACTCTGGACATGGTGGATAGGTGCAACGGTTCAATGCACACATAACCATTTGGTCGCCTAACGACGTCAATGCATCTTGCCCTCGGTATCATTCAATCTCCGTTTCGGGATGTAACGTCAAGCAGAAACAGGGAAGGGTTCCCCGCAGGTAAAATACCCCATGCGTCGGCGATCGACATAGCTTAACGCAAATTCAAGATGCGCACCTATTAGCAATTGAATCTGTGATCGTATGTTAGCTCCTGAGGTAGCCGCACCTATCATATCGTGACTATGGTGTCATAAGTTTCCATTCTCGTCCCGCCTGCATCTAGGACGCGAAAGTCTTATGGTTAAATGCTTAAAGTACGGATCGAATACGCGCTTCCATGGATAAAGCGAGTATAAGAGCAATGGCTCACGCTGTATTTATGGGTGTTTTCCAGCTTACATCGGTAGCTCTCCCATCGTCATCAATATGACTTCCCTTGTATTTGCCACGCTTCTTGCCAGCGCATATGGCAAGACAGTCAAGTCTCCTACTCCACCAATGGGATGGAACAGCTACAATCACTACAACTGTCGGCCATCTGAGGACATCATCAAAATTAATGCCAAAGGGTTGGTTGATCTTGGTTTCAAGGACCTCGGCTATAGTATCGTCACCGTCGACTGCGGATGGCCTTCGAGAGACCGGGATAGCAAAGGAAGACTTCAATGGAATGAGACTCTCTTCCCGTCGGGTCCTAAAGCCCTTGGAGATTATATCCATGATCTGGGACTAGAATTTGGTCTTTACTCGGGAGCTGGATACTTACAGTGCGGTTCAACCGACATTCCTGCTTCCCTTGGTTTGTCTATCATTCATTCTAGGGAGTTCCAAGTACACTCGGCTGACTGCGATAGACTATGAGGAGATCGATGCTAAGTCGTTCGCGGAGTGGGGAGGCGACACTCTCAAGTAAGGCATTCTGCGATTTCCGTTCTAAACCTACTGACATTCTTCAGATACGACAACTGTTACGCGACATCCAAGACCAATATGGTCGACGCCAGTTCAGCTGAGGCAAAGAGCCCCAACCGCTTCATTAAGATGGCTGCGGCTATCAATCAGACTGACCGCGACATTAAGTATTTCCTCTGCCAATGGGGCATTGGCGAAGATGTTCCTCAATGGTAAGTTGTGACAGCAAATTCCAGTTTCTCTTCTCACAATAATCAGGGCTGCTCCTCTCGGCAACTCATGGCGAATGAGTAACGATATCTTCAATGCCTGGAGAGCAATCTGGCGCATTACAAACCAGGTTGTCGCTCACGCCAAATACAACGGGCCAGGCGCTTTTGCTGACATGGACATGTTAATGTGAGCTACGTTGTCGATCCTCGGTAGCATATGACTGACCACCGTAGTATTGGCCTTGGTGCACTTTCGCACGATGAAGAACGCTTCCACTTCGGCTTCTGGTCTATGATGAAATCTCCTCTCATCATTGGTGGCGTGATGGACGCCAAGCAAATCCCTGCCGAATCTCTCGAGATCATGTCCAACAAAGAAGTCATCGCTATCAATCAAGATCCTTTAGCAGGAGCGGCGAAGCTCGTTATCCGATATACCGAGGAAGAGTGGGATATTTGGGCCGGAAACCTCTCTTCTAACCGCAAAGTCCTCGGCGTTTTGAACTGGAAGAACGAGACTCAAACCGTGAAGGTTGACCTGTCGCTGATTGGTGTTGGCGAGGCAGCGGCTCGAGACGTATGGGCTCACGAGGACCTTAGTATTTCGGGTATCCAGGAATTCAAGCTTGCACCTCATGAGTTACGACAGCTTGTCTTGTCCGACATCAGTCCGGCTTCACCTCCCAAAGCCGCGGGTTACTATCCAGCTCAAGACGCGACTCTCTCAGGTTCCGCTTCTCTCATCAACTGCAAAGACACAGAATGTCTTCCAACTCACAAGAAGGTCGGATCGATCGGCAAAGATGCTAAAGTGACCTTCAAGTCCGTCAGTGCTACCAAGGACGGTTCAGTCTATTTAGGCATCGATTACATCAATCATGAGTACCATCACACGATCGGCGATTGGGAGACAAACTCCCGGAACATGTCAATCTCAGTCAACGGAGAAGATGCAAAGCGATGGGCGTTCCCGAATGCTGGAGGTGATTGGTTCGAGAGCGACCGGCTCACGATCCTTGTTGATGGGTTCAAGAAGGGGGATAGCAACGATGTGACCTTTACTGCGTCCACTTCCGGCAGTTGGGCGCCTGATTTGGTGGGATTTGAGGTCCTGGAGTAGTCGAGAAGACCTCATCAGAACAGCTATGAATCTTGATTCATAGAAAGATCAGGCTATATGGATAACTAAGCCCTGTTTCAGCGATGTTGCATAAATTTATGTCTCACAAGAATATGTTGGGTGGACCAGAAATTCCAAATATCCCCATCATCGCCATCGGGTTTAGCTCCGTTGGCAAAACATCATTTTCAACAGAATACCCTAGAGTTGAGTGTCAAAGTTGAGAAATGGAGCCTTCTACAGGAACAAAGTAACCTAGATTATGATAAGACCTCTGGACGGGAGAATGTCTGAGCTTGGGATGATTCCATGTCACAATTGAATGTGGTCTGCGTAAATACATGATATAGGACGGGCAACAGTCTTGTGTCGAAAACTGCGAATGATAACAACGTTGGAAACTCGATAAGCAAGATCCAACGCCACAAGAATGATGTGAACTACTGTTGGAGAAGAAAACTTTAAAAAAGCCGTTATCCAACTTTTAGTTATTTAAATAACAAAGAATAAACCAATATCTGGAATATGCTGAAATGACCAGACCAAGACACTGTTATGGTTAAGCCCCGGGTAATCATGGAGTGATGCCCACAGCGGCAAACTGACCTTGAATTGTTAAGCGAAAGGACAAACCACCAAAACAAAGCCTGCCAAAAATGCAAAACGAAATCCCCGAAACCTGGATCGAACAAGTGACCTTTCGGTGAGATGTGTTATCAATTACAGCCGAACGCTCTTCCAGCTGAGCTATTCGGGGATTGTTGGTGTAGAGGCGTCGCAAATTGGCCAGATGTCGACAACCGGCATTGCCGATCGTGGTATCCCGGATCCTTGATGCTTGCAACTGTCGTCCGTGTTTCATTTTGAGTGTGACTTGAGAGTGTCAGAAGGACACGTTAGTTGTGAATGGTTTCGATCAACATAATAAGACATTGGTCTCACTACTGTCACGATGCCAATTACAGCAGAGACACAGAATTGAATGCGAAAAGAGGTACGAAATCTAAACGGCAAAAAGCACAACATGGCAAATAAAAATGACAAAAAAAGATATAGCTAGCAGCTATCAGTTTCGATCTGATGACCTCCGGGTTATGAGCCCGGCTACGGGAATCGTTAGTGCATTTCGAAGATGAGAGGATGAAATTACATACCGCGCTTCCACTGCGCCAAGCTGCTTTCTTGCGATGTTTTGCCGAATTATTTTTGCGCTCTATCAAGGGTCTCGTTCCGCATCAATTTGGCTCTACTGTTTTGTTGATTGCGGGGCTCGCTTGGGTTTAACAGTTTGTCAAACTTCATCATTAAACTCGGGTAGAGAGCCGATGTCTGCAAACCTTTAATGGCATCTATGCATGACGCGTGACGATGTCTTCAAGGGTGTTTTCAGCTCGCTTAGCACTGACCATCGTGACAGCTTCTTGAGACGAAACCATGTAACGATCTCATATGCTCGGGCAACTTTCCGAGCAGGGATCATCCACCTGTCAATATCTTTCGGCCGATTCTCTTGAAATGATACCCCCGATACCGTCAACCGGGAAAGATGCACCCGAAAGCCCTGACTAGCCCTTCTCCTTAATCTGACGCGTTCTCCAAGATGTGGATAGTGAGTCAATGCGAGCTCGGAAGTCTATTTGCGGAGGAGACGGGACCCCTTTTTCGGGAGCACGTGGATTTTCTTGTTCAACGGCGCACGGCTGGCCTGGATACGAGTTACCCGATTATTACCGTTTGCGCGTGAGTCAGGACGATCCGAAGTCTCATAATTGCGGGTTCAGTGATCGGGAAATTCCGATGCTGTTAGCCGGACAAAAGAATCCTATAGTTCCTTTTGGCGGACTTTTGTGCAGATTAGAGCGCTGACTCGGAGGCTTTTTATTAGCTTAAATAGTTTGGCTGACAGTTTGGGCTGCATCATCGATTTTGAGTCAGGCCAAGAACATCAAGACAAAAGACCCTTACAAGTAGATGGACGGAAACATCAATTACTTAGGTCGGAAAAGGTGATGCAAAATTCGAGAAATTGAAAATGGAGACAATAAACAAGAAGGACCAAGCTATTATGTATTAGACACGAAAATGAAGTAACTGGTGACATATAGAACCATAATAAATCATCGTCCTCCCTGAGGAACCCCATAAAATGGATCCGAAGCTGAATGTCCAAAGACCAAGGATTATCCGCAACCGCCGTCTACGCCCGTTCCCAGGTGATGGGAGCGAGTCAGTCGAGGCATAAGCGACGACATTACTGAGATCTCGTTGGTAGATCGAGCTCATCCCTGTCTTGGTCTAGTCCCCCATTGAGACTTAGTCTAGAGCGGATTTCATGCCAGGCCCCAGACTCAAAACTTTAGCCAAACTTTAATGGCAAAGCCAAAATGCGTGATTGTCTTTATGGACGGAGCAGACTTGATGGGAGATGAAGGGTCGGGTTAAGGGAGGATCGTCGTGGATCTTTTGTATTGTTCGTGGTTGCAGATGCGCGAGACAATGGGAAGAGATCATCGATTTGCGAGGGTTGACGAGGCTCAGCCACATGTTCCAGACTGAGATACATACCAGCTGATCATGAATCGAACATGGAAGCCTCCAGCCCTCTTCCCCGGCAATATTCTTCTTCCCCAGTGACGGTAGTGGGAACATCCTTCGTGTGTCAAACCTCAGCCCACCCCAGCCAAGCCTAACCACACGCAGACTGGGCAAGGAACACAGACGGTTTACCAGAAAACGCCATCTCCATGGTCCCCTGCCTCCAGTCCCTTTTGGACTCTGCCACGCTCTGCGCACACACATAAGATCAGCGCGACTGTCTCTCCCCCTCCTTGCGCTGTCGCAGTTTGTCTCGCAAGTCTCGTTTCTTGGCAGGCTGACTCGAACGACCATGGATTACTTCGAGGTATGCTGGTCGATCTTCAGCACCATCTGTCTCGTCAATGTTGTTTTCGGTATCTTGGTCTGTGAGATTACTACGTTTACTGTTTTAGCTGCGGTGCCGATCTTTTCGTCTGCGGCGGGGGCTATTGCGAATGGGCTTTGCTATTATGTTTACTACCTGAAGAATCCTGTCATCAACGAGGTGGTAGCTGCTGTGTTCTCAGACTTCTTCTGGCTGGTATGATACCTTCTCGATCAATTGAAGGTGAATGTTACTGACCGGATCAATAGCTACAAGAAGCCAGTCTGTTGCTGTACAGTTATATCATCCTCCAACGAGTTCTCCGACCGAAGCAATGGCGCGTCTTTTCCATTCTGTTCTGGACTCTTATGGTCTTGACGGCGATCACTCGAGTTTTTATCGCAATCTACCGTGCCAAGTTCTTGATTGAGGGTGTCGCTCGGTTCGAAGTTATCATCAATTATCTGCACATTGGCTACTTCACCTTCATGGCCATCTCCGAATGTCTCAGCGCCTATTTCCTTGTCGTCATCTTCGCCTCAGCCAAGACCGCCAGTATGAGCGCTGCTCTCAAAGTTGGACTTCTACGATATTTGACACGTAGCACCGAAATGCGCGTCGCTTTCTTGGCTGTACTGGGAGTCGTACGAACTATCATTCATCCATTCCAAACTCCTGGTCAGAAGGCTGTCAACATCGCCAGTCAATTGGATCGCTTCTTATATTGCCTGTTCTGTTTATATCCAATTGTTCTATAGTAAGTCTTGCCTCATCTCATCTGCGATAAAGCTAACCAGGTGCAGCTTCGACACCCTTGCCTCCAAGCTCCGCTTCAACGAAGACCGATCGATATATACCCATAGCGACCAAGCTGCTGCTGGTAATCGCTACGGCTTGAGCACCCAAACAAGATGCTACACGACAACAAAGTCCAATTACGCCTCGAAGATGTACGGGGCCGATACCCCGGGAGATAGGAATGCTTCACAAGAGCAGATCGTCCCAGCCAATGGATCCACTCGCTCCGGGGTTTCGGAGGTTGAGATGGAAGACATGGATGTTGAGGGATTCGTTATCAGGAAGACGACTGAGGTTACAGTCACATGATTGTTTCGTCGCATATATCACGCCGAACAATATCATAGATCTCATAATACTTAATTGTGCAAACAATTCTCCCTTGCAAGATTTCAGAAGTGACAGCGATGGATAGCGTAGACGAGGCAAGAAAGCGAGAACCTATGTCCCAAAAGAAGAAATGATATAGGCGACTTTCATGTAGTATGGTGTATATTTAAAATAACTAAGAGGGTTCGTAAAATGAATCCAGCTACCTCCGATGTCGTTCAAAGCCAGGTGCTCAACTTCAAGACCGACACATACGCCCATCATTTGCAATGATCCAAGCCTCACTACCGACAGCAACCGTTGAATAGAAGATATGCTCAGGATCGTACTTCTTTTTTATCCTCAGCAGCTTATTATAATTGACCCCGTAGAAAGTCTCTTGCCAATCTCGTTGTTGAAAGTCTGCTTCGTTGATGTACGCACCGGCACCAGGTGTCGCAGCCTCAATCACTGATTGAATATCCTGAGTAATCCTCCTCTGAGTAGCCAGCATTTCCTCCCATGGGACCTCATTATCCCAGGGAAGTGTCAAAGAAACCTGCACAATGGAATCTCGCCACTGGGGTAGTACTGAGTTGGCATTGCTGCCCCCGAATCTGGATACGTTGAGACCGACGCCAATATAAATGACTCCCATCTCAGCGAGCTTCCGAGCCGTTGTAGAGAAGTCTTTCAGATTGTTGCGTGGTAGTAAACGACCCCCGAAGAGTTGTGTTCCTACTTGAATATTGCCTGCTGGGAGGGGACCCCAGTAGTGATCGTAATGCTCGTAGTAACTTGGGAAGTGCGTGAAATTCGGATCGAACTTAATACCAAGATCAGTCAAAGAATCAGCGAGGGGCTGAAGGATCTGTTTGACCTCGGCCTCGGTCTTGTCGTACGCCGTCAGAGCGGGAATCTGAAGGAATGAGTCCGAGAAGAAGTAGATGACCATGACCCCAGAGTCAACGATCTTGGGTAGAGCAGCATGAAATGCGTCGATGGCCTTATATATGAGCTCTGACCTTCCCTCAGGTGCAGTGACAAGAAACTTGGCTCTACTGACTTGAGCTTCTGGATGAGCCCTTACGGTAGCTGAGATAACGACACCATAGTTACCCGTGCCACCTCCACTCAAAGCCCAATATAAGTCGCTATTTTCACATCTGCTCGCTTTAATAAGCTTTCTATTGGCGGTAACGACCTCGAATTCGAGGGTGTTATCTGCTGCTAGGCCGAAATTGGTACTTAGAGCTGAATGGCCGCCGCCTTGAGTATATCCCCCTGCAAGACCAACGGAAGGACATTCTCCCGTAACGACAACTAGATTCTCGGCATGGGCAGCTGCCAGAGCTTCAAACCCTTGGACCCCGGCGCCTACTTTGAGAGCTTTCCCTTGACACTGATCGTCCTTCCAATCGATGACTTCGTCGCCCTTTAGGTAGTGAGTCCAAACAGCAAGGGATCCTGCCCCGGTTGAGCGGCCGAGGTAGTCATGACCTGTGTTACGGATAACAAAGCGTAAATTCTTCTCTTTGGCGAAGTTTAGAGTAGCTGCGACGTCTTCTGCAGATGTGGCATTGACGGCATATGTGACGTAGTTGCCCAGCGTACATGGCTTTTCCCTGGGCTGGAATGGGTCGCAAGACTGATTGGCGAACAGAGGAGCCATCATGGAAGAGGACGATTCTGAACTTGCATATGTTAGCAGGCAATATGATGCATAGAAGCAGATTGTAACAATGCATGGGAATGACTGGATCCGGACTCACTGAACTGACGAATACAGCCATTCGCTTTGAAGGCGTTGACACTCTTCAGCATCGTAATTCGGATCATGGCATGAACTTCCCAGCGGAACGGTAGCTACCAATCGGCCACCAACCGTACTGTTGAGGTGATTCCAGTCATCACCAGGGCCAACAAGAGTCACCAGGAAAGCATTTGCAATCAGCTGCTGTGGCGTTACAGCCAGCAGCACCGAGCAGCAGAATCGGAACGAGGAGGCTGCGCATTGTTTCTAGCGACGTCCAATGGTGAAAGATCTCTGATAGACTCAATAGGCGGTAAGAATGCATGAAGTGACTGTCTTACTTAGATTTTCACCCTTCCCCGCAAATGTGCTTTTGCTTCTTTTGCTGCCCCTGTCAGCCAAGCATGTTGAGGTGGAGAACTATGTTGGTGTTACTGGATAAGGATATCTCTGCATTGAAGATCCTGACAGCTTTATCGCAGACAGAGGGAAAGATCGACAGCTGCTTATAGTATGAATGAAATTACAGTATCTATGATAATCTAAAAGGGAGAAGCAACCTTCTAAAATCTAGAGTACAGGCAAGATATGTCAAGTTGCGTCAGTGAGAGCTAAGCACATCTTCAGAACTTAACCCTCAACCGCAGCTATACCTTCGTCATCTCGGACCAACTTGGCTTGATTATAGGCTTCGTCATCTGTTGGTAATTGCAGGTTGACAGCTGCGATCCGAGCTGCGCTGACCTCCAACTCACCATCGCCTTCCAATGCTAGCACATGACCACCCGAGTCTCTAGTGGCTGCTAGGAAGTGAAGGTGGTCGCCTGCGACGCTGATGCCCTGCATGAAAGCTGGTGATCTGAACCCGATGATTGTACCCTTGATGTTGTGGAACGTATGCGAAGCCTGGCGCTTTCCAAGCTCGGCAAGACTCTCGCCTGGTGACTGTTGTCCCCCGACAGTCCGTACAGTGACTGACTTGAATGTGCCTTCGATTCTGTTGACCAGATAGTGATTGTTTGTCGCAGGAAGAAGCTGAGACAGAGTTTCGGTGAAGGAATCCTTGCTCGGTATTTGTTTCGAAGCAGTAACAGTCGGTTTAAAATCCGTGATCATCGCAAAAGGCGCCGTTTGCTCAGCGCATGCATTTTTATCCAGCGCTACAACAGAACCATCAGGTTTCATATCATAAATAACCCCATCAAGAATGATCATTTCGCCAACCATGTGTCGAAAGGTGCCCAGGCCATGATCGCCATGTGTGAGAAGTTCCGAAAGGGTGATTCCTGTCTCGGCGACGCCATCCATGAGGGCTGAGACAACGGAATATTGGAAGAGATGATTGGACGGCATTTTGGTGGGTGATGTGAGATGTGAGATGGTGTTGCGTGAGTGAGAGGCACAGCTTGTCCTTGGTTGAGAAAGTTGCACGAATGCGGGGTCTGAAAAGTCCAATCAAGTGACGACTTCTGGATCAAGACGTCATTAGAAATGAGGGAGGTTAGCTCAATTAACAAGAGATGACAATGCAATGTCCCTTGAGAAACCAGATGGAATCGGATTTATAGTCAAGAAAATGAAGCGCAAATCAGAAATAATCTGTTCAACTTTGAATGGGCCCATCTAACTAGCAGCCTGAAATGGCAGAGACTGCAAGAACACCCTTTGTTCAAGCAATGCAGCAGCCGCAGGCTTTACCAGACCAAGCTGGGAGGTTTCAGCTGCTTACTGGTTTCAGGCTAGTGCTCTCGTATTCTGATAGCCTACTTTCCATCTCTGTAGAGCCAAACAGTGACGGTAATTGCCGATTTCCTGGCCAAATCTGGCGATCTCTATATCAACCTTACAGGAGGCTTCCTGGTGAAAGATTGGCCCTTTTACGATTGACACTCAGTATCTGCGTTACATGACACACCGAACGCAAGGGCGACCTGCCCGTGACACGGCAAGAAGCGGTATCGTGGCTGCTAAGTTGCGGGTTGCCGGGCGGGCCGACTAGCTCATGCATCTAGTTAGTGGCACGCTGAGCCGTTTCCCAGCCAAACGTCGACGGTTCAGCTCGCCACAATATGCGCGAGTCTCAATATTGTTGCGCCAAAGTGAGGGGAAACCAGTGGGTGGAATGTGATATGCTTACTTTTGTGAGACTGCAACTGTGTCGAGAGGGGGAGTTCTGCTGGCTGGCCATGGGTATAAAAAGAGATGGCTTGCTTAATCAAAGCCACTACCCCCTTGTCCTTCGATTTCGACAGTCTTTGAAGCTTAATCGCTATCTTTTTGCTCAGATAAATACTTAAGATTCAACTTATCACTTAGTGAAAATGGCTAAACGTGCTGAGCATCTGCCGGCGATGCCGCCCCAGGACCCTTCATTACAGGTCCCAAGCGGTCTGCGGGTTGCTTACGCCAAGCATCTTCTTGACAAACATCTCCGCAGCCTGCGATTTGAACTGAACGATGGTGTCAGTCGCAATGAACCTCTTCCCGCTATAGGCCATGCACCATATCACGGACATGAAGATCCCTTGGAGCATCTCTCAGAGTACAAGGGTCGCGTTGCCATCGTTGGCGCTGGTGCCACTGGCTTGTACCTTGCAATGATGCTCAAGTACCTCAAGATCTCCAATGTGGATATCTATGAGGCTTCGGATAGGATTGGTGGTCGGGTATACACGTATGACTTTGATAAGGAAAAAGCATCCCCTCATAACTACTACGACATTGGGGCCATGCGTATTCCGGAGATCGATGCCATGCAATCGTTAGTTCGCCAGTCTCTCGAGTTGACCAATAAGCTAAATTATCACAGGACACTTACTCTCATCGAGGAGCTGAAGCTTCCCAAAACGAAATATGTCCTCGACGCTGGTTGCGAGCCTCAGATGCATTGGTACTCCAATACCGAATCGCCCGAGTAAAGAGACCCCCCTCTCCCTTCGAGCTGAAGAATACTGACCTTCAATAGCGGTAAACCATACGATGAGCGAATGAACGAGATCATAAAGGGTCTTGGTTCAAATTGGGACGAGAAGTTTGAGGAATGGGTCAAAACTGGCAAGGACAACCATTCTACCAGAGGCTGGCTCATGTTCACCGACCCGAAGTAGGTACCTTGCTGAATGGCTTTCGCAACCGCTAACATGCCTTCAAAGATGGTCCTATGACCAGACTGAAGAAGCCGAGTCTGCTTCTACGTAAGTCAACCACCCGTGATCTAGTGAGACCATCTAATAATAACACCATATAGCTCTACCGGTCTATTCGAGCAGTCATTCGTTGAATCTCTATGCGACTTCAGCGATTTCCAGGCCACAGCTGGTAAGCCTTGGTGGCGTCTTGAGGGCGGCATGACAGTCGTCACCGAGAAGATGAACAAATGCATCGAGGACCCTAAGTGGGCGCCTCACAACCCCGTCTCTCTGAAGGTCACCAAGAACACGCCTGTTGTAGCCATGTCAGAGAACCATCAAGAGAATAAAATCGAAGTGACTATCAACGGGGCTGAGGGAATCAAGACAGAGGCATACGACATGGTCTTCAACACGACAGCCATGGGTCCTCTCCAGCGCATGGACATCTCGGGCCTCGTCCCCGGTTTTGGTCTACCTCAGACTCAGAGGAAGATTCTCACTGGTATTCGGGCTCTCAGCTATGATCGATCCTGCAAGGTCGCTGTCAAGTTCAAGAGTCGTTGGTGGAAGAACATGTACAAAGCTTCCACGAACGGTAGCACCTTTGGAGGAGTATCGGGCTCTGATCTGCCTAGCAGCAACATCGTTTACCCATCTTGGGACGATGGCGATGATACATCTGCTGTGCTTATGACGTCTTATACCTGGGCTCAGGATGCTACGCGAATGGGAGCTCTGATTCCTGATTACACAAAGCAGAAGCCGCATATCGACGATGCTGTCGTTACCCAGTGCTTCCAAGATCTCGTCAAGCTTTGGGGACAGAGTGAGGATCCCAAGATTACCGTTGACTTCCTGAGAGGCGAGTATCTCGAGCACCACGCTTTCGCCTGGTCTCACGATCCCTACACCGGCGGCGCATTCGCTCTTTTCGGCCCCGGTCAGTTTAGTTACATCTACCCAGAGTTCCAGCAGCTCCTCTGCGATGGAAAGTTTGCTATCTGCGGCGAGGCTCTTAGTCCTCATCACGCGTGGATTTCTGGATCCTTGGATAGCGGATATCTTACCTTGCTGAGATGGCTAGTCCATCTTGAGGATAACGATAGAGCTGATGCATTGAAGAAAGCATGGTTTGGACGTGGAAAAGGTGAACATACTGCTGAGTATGATGGGAAATTGATGAGATGGACTGTTGAGTTGAGCCAGCAGGCGGCTAAGAGAACTCGAAAGAAGCACTACTGAGACTGTTGAGTGGCCTGGCTTCATGGAAGCTTCCTCGTATAACGCTACTGTTTTCAACGAGCCACGCGAGCTCAGATGGAACAAAACGAAGGCGGAGAAAGTCGCGTATGTCGGTTGCACCGAATTTGAAGTTCCCTTACGCAGTTGAATTTACTTGAATCAGAAGCAATAAAATCCAAAGTATCGTGTTCGTCCATAGTCGCTTCGGCGCACGTGTTCGCCATCTCCTTTGGTTAGTGACATCTTATAGCGGCCGAGTTCTACCTGCATCCGATCTGTATCGGCATTTCACTTCCTACTTAAAACTTCTGACCATGTCAGTTTGCCCGAAGGCATCTTTGCAGCCTAAAACCACTTGAAGAATGTCGCCTGGAATTCTTGGCCGCATCGGGATTGGATCTTGGCTTGACACATTCCTCACGCCCCATGGCCCGTCCCGATATGAGTGTGCAATGTACAACGTATGGGACACGAAAGAAACAGTAATTATTGGTGAAATGAAAGAAAGGCATCACAGGATAGATATAGGACAACTTTAGCATTTTCTTTACACAGCTGATGCCCCGTGATTCGCTGTTGTGTATGATTCAAGAAAAGGCCATCAACAGCATCAACGGCACCAGTGCGTTAGTTTCGGTTGCTAGGCTCTAGACTAATCGAAGCCAGCCAAAATTGGATCTTGGGTCTCTAATCGGCCCAGTCTAGTCCGTTCCTCTATGCTGGAATGGGCTGGAACGCCTTTGCGTAACAGAACGACTTTTGAAAAGGTGCCACAAGTGGCAAGCCAGATCGTACATAAAACTGCGGGAAGCGCAATCATGACTATATAATAATAACGTCGCAGAGAAACCGAGATTTAGGAAGCAGAGGTCTTTGCTTGTCTACACCATCAACGCATCCAAAGATTAGGCCATGAAGCTGACTACCATCTTCCAATCTGCAGCGCTTGTCGCAGCCTCTCTTACCGAGCTGTCACAAGCCCAGGCCTTCACCCCCCGTGGTTTCACGACACCCAAGCGCAAAGAGCTATGGCAGCCAGAAGTCGGTACGCCATGGCAGATCATCCTTTCCGAGGTCGTCAAAGTCCCCAAAGCAGGTGTTAGCTCTATGACGCCTGATGTTCCCATCTGGGATATGGATCTCTTCGAGACCTCTAAGAGCACGATCACCGCTATGCAGAAGGGAGGAAAGAAAATTATTTGTTACTTCAGCGCAGGTTCGTGGGAGAACTGGCGTAAAGACAAAGATAGCTTTCCAAAGAAAGATCTCGGTAAAGTCATGGATGGCTGGCCTGATGAGAGATGGGTGAATATCAGCAGTGCTGCTGTGCGAGCTATCATGGCGCAACGGATCAAGCTGGCGGCTGAGAAAGGATGTGATGCTATTGATCCTGATAACATGGATGGATACGTGAGTAACCGACGCAGAGCTTAGAGCATTCTACTGACCATCAGCACAGCAAAACGACAACGGTCTCGGCCTCACTGAAAAAGACACCATTTCATATGTCAAGTTCCTCTCTGCAGAGGCAGCCAAGTACAACATGGTCATGGGTATGAAGAACGGCGGAGACGTCACGGAAGAGGTTCTTCCACACGTTGCCTTCTGTATCAACGAGTCTTGCATCCAATATTCGGAGTGCGACTTGTATCAGCCCTACATTGACGCAGGAAAGCCAGTCTTCAACATTGAGTACCCTAAGGGTGCACCAAAGGTGAAGGCTAAGGACAAGCAAAAGATTTGCTCTACTAGTGGTGCGGCGGAAGGATCAGATGATTTCAGCAAGGTTATCAAAAAGATGAATCTGGATAAATGGGTCATGTATTGTTAAGGATTATGGATGTTTATTCACGTGAGTACGCAGCACTAGCAGGTTGGCTCATGCGTTTCTTTTTAATTCAAGTTCATCTTTTGTATCATAAATCATGACAGGTCTTCCCGAAAGAAAGCATTTGAATGACCTCTCGGTGGCATGTAGACATACAATAGGGAGTCTAAAAATGGACAAGCAGAAGGAGAGGAAGTCATAGTATGTATTTTAATGTCGTCAAGACAGATGATAACTATATACGTGTAACATATGGCCCAGAAGCCAGAATTGAATGGCACGAGAGCTTAGTTAGTGCCGCTGCATCCAACAAAGTTGTTGCCGGAAGCACCAGTGTGAGTAATGGCACCAGCATACTGGCAGCTGGTGTTGATGACAACACGGTCAGCACCGGGAGAGCCTAAAACGTGTCAGAAAAAACCTTGAATCGTTGCTGTTTCTCAACTTACCACCAGTGTAAACGCCACCGCTCTTGATGGGGAATTCCTGGTAGGGACCATTGACAGGGAAGTCGAAGCCCTCGTAGTTGTTGTAAGTGTGAGGATAGGTAGAGCTGCCAGCAGTGTCGTCGTTCTGGTAGTACTGGCAAGCAGCATTGGCGGCAGCGCGGACTTGAGCGGCGGAGTAGTTGGTGTTGCCGCAGGTAGTGGCGGACTGACGCTTCTCAATGGGGCCGGCGACAGCCAGGCTGACAAGAGCAGCCAGAGAAGCGATAGACTAAGAGCTGGTCAGCATTGAAGAACTTGATTGGATGTGCTTTTGGAGGTATGGTGTACCTTGAAGAAGAGCATCTTGTCAATGAGTTTACAACAACTAACGATGGATGAGAGCGTGTAGGAGTAGTTACATCATTGATAGAGTCCTTTCCCAGATTATATAGTTGATGATCACTATGTCCTGTGTATGCTCGGAACACCAAACATATCAGTCCATCGAAACCTCGGTGTCCCAAAAGATGTAGATCTTCAGAGAGAGAGGCAGGTGGATGAACGCATGAGTGCGATTGGCCGCATAATTGACTAAGTTTCGAGATAGTATCACCACCTGCTTAATTCGGATGTAGGTCCGGTAGATGGGCAGATGTAGCTGGGCGTAGTCTGGCCAGTCACATCAAAATCCCGCACCGAGAGCGGGTCGTGATCGGCATATAATTGTCTCAGCCAGCGCCCATGTGTTGCTCTTATCGCAACCATTGGAGCCCTTTTGTATTTCATCCTCGGAAATCGGATGTGATACGCCGTGTTAGCGCCAATCGTCTATCTTGTAATTCCGCTTCCTGTCGCAATCCCTTCATCTTTTTCATGCTCTCTCTCCTTCGCTTCTCATCTCTCTCATTCATCTCCGCACGGAAAATGACCGACCTCATCAAATTGCTGAGCGACAGCTCCGTGTCGGCTCAACAAGCTGCTGAAAAGCTCGCGAGCCCTTGTCTGGAGGCTATCAAGAAGAATGAAGACGCTGCAAAGATTGAGGGGCAGTTTGACAGTCTTTGGTCTTCGGTGCTCTCCGCTGCCGAGCAGACCCCCCACGACAAGCAAGGGAAGCTAGTGGAAACCTTGCATGCGATAAAGAGCCTTCGGCCATCTGCAGAGACAGCCAAGAAGGTTGTTGTTTGGGGTGAGGAGAAGCGCTGGGATGAGCTACCCATGTTTGGGGGTAAGGCACGCGAGCAGCTCGACATCGGTAAGCTCCGCTCTCCGACAATCTCAAAGATATACTGACTCTGATAAGCAAAAGAAAAGTCGGATGAAGCCTTCGTCAATATCACGGGCTTCTTTGCGCGCGCAACTGCTGCTGGGGTCGATGACCTTAGCCTCTTCGCTATTTGGACCTTGCGCGAGGCGCTTGAGGACCCTGCCGCTGATAAGATCTCAGAGGCGTCGCCCAAGCTACTGAAGTCTTCTTCTGTCTGGTTCATCTATGCAGCCGATGCTCTTGCTAAGGCAAGCAAGGATGGGAAGCAGTTTGACGGCAAAGTCGCCAAACCGGGTGCTAGCTTGGCGGAGTTTAAGGACGAAGCCGGATGGAGGGGCTTCAACAGTGATAGATGGAAGGTCTGGCTGGATCGATTCTCGACCTTGAAAGAAGCCGACCTCCCTCATGACTCTAAGTCTTTGGTGAACCAGGCGTCGGATAGTCTCACTAAAGTCTAAGAAATCGGCCATCAATCAAGTATTGCCATCCCCAATATTCCGCTGTGCATTTTCTCAGGTCGCCCCTCTGACTGATGATCATGGCATGCGATCATTGCTCATTCGCATCTGCTTTGTCGACGTCTACACCATGTGCTGGGTATATGATGATTTAATTGACGACAGTTCTCATTTTGGCCTCTCCTACAAGCCTTTCAAGGGTTCGATAGTTGGAAATATAGCAAAACAAGGACCATCGTCGAAAAACGCGCAAATGCTCACATCCTCATCTGTTGTCATTGATTCTGCCTTGCTGTGATTAAAAGGATATTACTGGCTGGAAGGCCTCAACCCCAGCACTTTCAACCAACAGCCTGATTTTGCACAGCCTTATGCTGCAGCCCCAATGCAGCTCAGCCGCAATGGGTAATTTCCCCTCAATCAGTCGCCTTGTCTGACAATCATCATTCACCACGAACTAATGACATCTCAGTAAACTTATCGTCATGGCGCTCTCTTTGCGAGATAGCGCTCGTCTCAAGCCCGATATTCGTCTTGCTCAAGCGGTATCCGAGTTCGAAGCAATTCTGACCTCTGAGCAAAAAATTGCGTTTAGAGCCTCGCGATCTTCAGCTGCCACCACAGCCCCGACTATGTCTGATGTGATGCGTCTTACCGCTGAGATAGACTTGAAGGCCACGTCCCAGCATGGACGCGGAAGGTGTTTTGGTCCACGAATGACGAATCTTCTTCAAGCTATCCAGCAGTTCGCTGCGCTAGGTGACGTCGTTGTTGGAGGTTCGCAAAATCTCATTGCATGCGGTGTTTGGGCTGCTGCAAGAATGACCGTTCACGTAAGCGCATCCGAAACCACATTCATCATGACTTTCCCATCGGTATTAATCAAATAATGGGTAGGTCATAACCGGATACTTCACCTATCTAGAGAAGCTTTCTTTTTTATTCATGGCTGTCGGTCGAAACGCCCCACGCTATCAGGCTATGGCCGCAATCTATCCCAAATCCAAGAACCTCCAGCGTTATCTGTGTGAATACTTCATTATTGTTACCAGACTATGCTTTCAGTCAATTTCATGGACACGCAAGTCCGCCTTTAGCCGACTGTCAACATCTATCAGCGATCCAGATATGAAAGAGTTCCAGTCGGAACTTGACATATGGTCATCATCGATAAAGGAAGAGGCCAATCTCTTACTCAATCAGAAGATAGACGAGGAAGCCAAGGAAAATACCAAATTCCGCAAACTCACAACATTTCTGTCTGAGTCTTCGTCACATCAGCGGAGAATCAAGATCTGTGCTCGGTTTCTACAGGCATGCTCACAGTACGACTATCGGACCACATGGAAGCAAACGAGAAAATCCGGAACTACACGTCTCTTGGAATCCTTCTCTGAGTATCAAAGGTGGAAGTTTAACCAGTCCAGCTATGACTCGGTACTATTCTGTGGCAAGCTAGGAGCTGGCAAGTCAGTCCTTTTGGCTAATGTCGTTGACGATTTAAATCTTCAGAATAATGCGATCGTTCTCTATTTCTTTGCTCGTTATGACAGACATGATGGCCTAAATGCTAGGATAATACTTGGATGTCTTATTAGGCAGCTTTTGGAACACTTCGTCGCGAACAGGGACCTCGATCACATTTTCCAAAAGAATGCAGACATCCTGGACGTGGATGATATTGTGGGGATTTTCAAGCAACTTCCACCGCACACCCAGCGCCTCTTCATTGTTATCGATGGTATTGACGAATGTCCTATGTCGGAGCAACATGACCTGCTGAAGGCATTCTCAGTTATACAGCCATGTGGCTACAAGCTCTGCATCTCTGCGAGAGTTCTCGAGAAAACTCTGCCATGGAAATCCCATTCTTTTGCATTTCAGGTCTGCATTCCAGAGGACAATCCAGATATCCTGGACTATGTTCAAGTTGAAGTAGGTAGACGGATTCAAGAAGGCCGGCTTGTTATTCAAGATCCAAACTTGGTCCAGGAAGTTAAAGAACAGCTTATTAATGGAGCTTGTGGCATGTGAGTACACGCCGGATTTCTTCCTGCCTTCGTTCATTAGACGGTTCTGACACTTGATAGGTTCCTTTGGGTCTCCCTGCAACTTGATTCTATATGCTCCGAGGTGACAGACCATGCCATACGTAAAACAATCCAGAATCTTCCACGGGATCTGACAGAGACCTTTGAGAGAAATCTGGCTAAGGCTAGCTCGGGCGATACTAATGGCTATCACATAATCATCTTCAAACTTCTAGTTGCAGCAAGAGAATTGCTTTCAGTCGAGCAACTCCGAGAGGCTGCCAGCGTGGTAGTAGGGCAGACCACATGGAATCCGGGACAACAGATCAATCATATTGACAGAGTTTTGAGGTTCTGTGGAAGCTTAGTCATGGTGGACGAGGAAGATGAAACGGTTCGCTTTATCCATCATAGTGCCCGAAGCTTTTGCCTCAACTCACCGAACAACTCTGCCGCATGGACCTTCAATGAGGATGAAGCGGAGAGGTCAATGGCAGAGACGTTGGTCACTTATCTTAGCTACAATGTCTTCGACACAAGACTGAGCAGAAACGTTGTACCAAAGATTGAAGCAAACGATATGCCCAAAAGAGTGGCACTTAGCACCATCAGGACCAGTTCAGTGGGCAAGGAGATTGCAGGCCGATTGATAAACATACGGTCTCATCTCAGACATGATGTTGGACCGGTTCTCGCTAAGTCGGCCAAGGGCTACTGGGAGGACGTTTCCCAACAGTTCTTCCTACTTCCTTACGCGAGCAAGAACTGGATTTTCCATACCTCCCATGTCGAACATCTTGATCCACTATGCCATTGGTATTACTTACTTCAACATCCAACGTTTGGCATTGATCTATCCGATATACCAGATAGCTTCGTCGCTCGGCGGCTTTCGGTTGTACAGTTTATGCCATCAGATAACATGGTTTGGGCCTTATCCAACGGGCATCTTCTACTTTTCAAACACGAACTTGCCAAAGATCGAGGAGCTGCAAAGTTGCAGACTTACGCAACACTTTGGATCTTCTTGCGATATATTGAGCCCGAATTTATTAAGAACGACATGGACTATGGGCTTGTCAGGTGGCTATCTTGGATGCTTGTTCGATTACACATGACGCATCCAATCAAGCGACAACTATTGCTACGTCTCTCGGTGTTTGATGAGTCCTATATGGATACATTGCGAATAGCGATTAACTTATCTGACGTAGAGGCGGTCATGGCTCTTCTATCCCGCGATATTCTGGAAACAAGCCAGCTACCATCTGTGGGCGAGGCCTTGATGGATTTAGCAGTCTCATATGGAAACGTGACCCTGCTCAACCTTCTAATGCGAGAAGACTTCCCAGTAGACATCACTGGTGCCCTCGCAAAGATCGTTACATCAGGAATGCCAGATCCCATTGTAACACATTTTTCTCTGTATCTGCTTCAACAAAGGGAGATTCATCTGTACTATTTATCAGACAGTGTACTGTATCTAGTGCTCCAAGGGCCTCTGAGACTACTAGGTCATGATAGGATCCCGACGCAACTCACCGTTTTGCCATGGGGCGACTTAGAGGGTCATCGCCGCAAGGTCGATCGCCTTTTACACAAAGCATGCATGAGAGGAGATCTTCCAATGGTAGAAATGATGATTTCTTTGGGCTATGATACCAATGCCTGTACCAGTGAAGGATCATGTCTTGATGTGGCGCTACATGGCATCTCAAAGGACAGACTGAAAATTGTGTGGCGTCTCTTGACGTCCTCTGCGCTACCAAGTTTCGCGACCCTTAGTCGGGTAGTATTACTACAACAGTGGGCGTTCGTGTTGTACTTCCTGCAGTTCAACATATCTTTCGATGATCCTTCATCTTCGCATCTTGATCGTGCGGCTCCCAGCTTCAAGATCGTAGTGGAGGATTTAGATGATATTGATTACCCATTTCTTGGCAGATTTCCCATAGAGGATGATCATGAACGTGATATCACTGCGTTGTTACCACTGCCAGTTGTGCAGTCGACTTCTTGGGATGACTGGAATTTCTACTTCGTGGCCAACTTCCGAAAAGACAATGGATGGAAAGCAATGGTTGATTCTGAAAAGAAACAGTTTTGCAACGATTTAATCGGCATAGTTTCTTATAAAATGAAACCGAAGGAAATAAGACGAGATAGCGTTGTTCGAGGGTTAGGTATCCCAGAAACACCGAAAACAGTTGAGAGTTCAGTTGAATTCGTCTATTGGCACCCAGACCTTGGCCCTTGGATTAAGCTGACTACTCCCAACACTTTCTCAACCATCGCTGAAATCTCTAGAAGATGGAATTGCTTGCATTCTATGGAATATGGTTACGAGTTTGATCACAACTGGATACTTAGGACAAGGGAAAAATCATTGCAACCGTTGTGGGATGACTCTGGCCGATTACATAGCCTAGGCTGCTGGGTGATGCACAGAACTATTGACACTCTCGAGAAACGTTACCATAACTATGGTCTTGTTCGCGATGCACTTTCCGATGCGGCATGGGCTATCAAGGGGCTCCAAAACTTATACCGTCTTCTACAAAACTTACCCTCAGGATCCAAAATTCACGTTGTCGAGGACACATTCCCAGCCACTAAATTGCCGCTATTCCGACAACATAATGTATCTTACATGAAGGCATATTCCTTCAGCTTTGCCTACATGAGCGTTCGAATTCAGTTCTTGAGGATATTGGGAATCCTCTCCCGGAAACATCTGCTGGAAAGGGTCAAGATCGATATAGCCACTTTACAGGCAGCATTGTCACTAGGCAAAAAAGAATTACGAGGACATGACGCATCAACCTATTTGTTTATGCCTGAAGTCCTCGAGGCTGCATTCATCGGTACTGAATTTAAACATGTTCTCCAAGACCTTGTTGCAAGCTATCCCCTCTGGGTACCGGAGGTCGCCACTTGGATTGAGACGATGGACCTCGGGATTTTCACCTGGTCTATGGGACAGGATTCACCCCTTTGCTTCAGGAGGGCATTTCAGTCTTTTAGAGACATAGGCACAGCTGAGAGAGATATGAAAATCCTAGAGGACGCCTTGGATTTGTCCCGTCGTAGGATTCCAGAGCTAGAATAAGGACTCAGTCTCCCGTCTTCCCGGTTACAGTCTCCCCGTCAAGCGAAATACTGCCCAACGCGCCTTTGCTTTTGCATATTCCTTTCCATTCCCATCTTTTATGACCGCATAAGCCACGAATGAAGTTCCGTCATCTGATACCTCTCCCAAACTCGCGGTGACCTGGATGACCTTGGGAACTCGTAGCGGTCGGAGATATTCAACCTCTATGCCTTGGGTGGCTATCATATTCGCTACCAAGTCGAGCATTCCAGGATTTGTTTTAGGTGAGCACCTCTCGGTAGCTTGAGTAGGGATCATGCCACTTCGTAGTCGAGCGTTAAAGATGCCAAGAACGCCCATCACATCGTCCAGAAGTGTTGCTTGAACACCGCCGTGGCAAATGTTCCCTTCTTATGGAAGTTTCACCGAACCCATCATACAACTAAGCACCCAAGCATTCGCCTGACTGCATACGAAGATATGGAACAAGAAGTCTGGGACATGGTTGGTGCTCCTACATTAGCGCATGCTACATCAAGGACTCTCAATATACCATTCGACTTTTTTATGTTGTGGATATGCCCTCACTATATTCTTTACACAGAAGTCAGTGGTCATAGTGGGCTCAGAAGATTCCTGGTTCCCCCATTGACTCTCAGCCCGCTGTTAAGCTATTTTGATACAGAACTATCTATTGAGGATCATGACTTGCACCATAGATACGGCTGGAGGGTTGCAAAGAACTATGGAACGCAGACAAGGAGTATGGGATAGAATACTTGGTACATGCAGCGAAAGGGTGGAGTCGAATGCCTCGAATATAGACTATAAGAACAGGATAGAGATAATGTTTTCTTAGGAATAGATCAGGCCTAAAGCGAAAGTCATTAATAGTCGAAAGTAACTAAAGAAGCTGTTATGGGATTGTATCGTGTATATAAATATCTTCAATTCCATATTATATAAACGCTAAGTTTAGTATGAATATAAATACTTAACATAATAGTTATTCTAGTTTATATTTACTTTACCTACTGGCTTTTGTTACCTGTGCTGCCGAAGGCATTTCCGGAGTTCTTCCATTTCCATCAGGCCCACCAAGCGCCTTTGTTGTCGCAGTGTACTCTGTACCTACGCAACCATTTCTAGCCGCCGTAACTCTCGTTACCCCAATCCCGGTTATTTGTTCCTACATTCACATCATTCTTCCTAAGCGACACACCTAGCCAGAAGGCTTAGCGAAGTACGCGGCCGCTTGTCTCTACTGCGCCTTCATCCATGGGTCATCTCACTGGGCATTTAGGTTTTTTGCAGGGGGTTTTAGGCTACACCTGGAGGCCTGAGTCAATCCGTTGTCCACAGCGAAATCTGAGCTTATTCTAGGCACCACGACGCCCACCATCAACCTTTTATCTTCATTACCCACTTCGTCAATCATTCCATCAATATTGGACCCTTGAGGAGCGTTTTTGGGTTATGAAAGACAAAATCTACTATTTCGCCACATTCAACCTCCCGGCGCTCCTCTCCCTTGCGGAACAGCGTCGCGGCCAATCTTGCACCTGCGATGTAACCCAGATGCCAAAGTGCGGCAGCTTGAACTGGGTCATCTTTGTTTGCTTCCAAGACGGGGTTGAATGGGTCTTCCGCTCTCCGAAGAGCGGCATTGATAGCTTTTACTCCGATGAAACTACCTCCAAGATTCTTGTCAGCGAAGCATCTACATTGCTGTATCTCAAGACAAACACTTCAATTCCGGTTCCCCAAGTATTTTCATACAGGTATGCAGTGTTTCTTATCCCCATGCTTTTGTTATTGACATTGTCTAGTGGATCTAGCGACAACGATATTGGCATTCCATATATTCTCCAGAGCAAAGCTACTGGCCGCTCTCTGGGATCGTATGCCTGGAGTCCGCCTCGATACCAAGTCCCAGGGCTCCGACATCGTAGCCCCCCGATGCCTATATCCGATCATGACCGAGGCAAAGTCATGAGCCAGCTTGGTGCCTTCATGTCAGAACTATCCGCGCACCGATTCGATAGGATCGGTTCCTTATTCCAAGATGGAGATACGAACTACGTCGTTAGTGAATGCCTCTCGCCGTCTCTTACGTGGCAAGAAAGAGATTCACTTGAATTGGATCGCGGTCCATTCAATAATGAACACGATTATCTTGCTTCTATTATCTCAGCTTTCACCTCTCACTCTAAAGCGCTTTCGCTTACGCCGCACACCTTTTTCGCGCCAGTTCCTGACATGGTGGATTATGAAAGTTTGTCAAGTTATCAGAAAGCATCGAGACGGTGGAATGATTTTGTCGCAATCGGCCAAAAGATCGAGCACAGTAAAAATATCGTCTTTTATTGCCTGGCAGGTCAATTTCTATCCGAGATGGTAAATGATCTGTCCTCGGACGGAGAAACTGGATTCACGATCTCCCATCCAGACCTACATCTTGGTAACATCTACGTTGATGAAGACTTCAACATTACCTCTATCATCGACTGGAGTTCAGCATCAACCGGCCCAGTATCTGAGATCCTTGCTGCACCGTCACTGGGTAACTCAGCTGCACCGCCATCAGTGTTTCTTGCTGCCTCCTTTCGGTCAGGGTTCATCCAGGAAGCTACCCAAAAGGCCCAAGACCTACCTGATGGAGTTCTCTGGAAGAGGTCAGAGAGAATGTGGTATTTCAATCGACTAACGCGCCTACTTTCCAAAAACGACTACCAGCTCTTCGGAAAGCTATTTGAACTCATATACGAGAAGGACGCCTCTGTGGATGGAAAGGGGAGGATTTTGGGGCTCTTTCACGAGCGCGCTGGTCAGGACGAAAATGTGAAGCTTCTGGCTAAACTTCAGGAGGATGATCTCTCGGTCGAAGAACTACAGGAAAGGGAGCGAGCTTGCTTCCCCCCCAAGAGAACTGTCAACACAGACTCTATTGCTGTGGCGAGGAAGTTGACGCTGATGTCTGAAATGAACCCATTGTTTCTTGCTGATCATCGATTGTGGAAATGGGTTGAAGAAGCTCGTGAGCAGGATGAATCTCAATAGCTTGCTGATCATACCTTATATCAGCACTTGAGTAGACAATAGTACTTACGATATTAACTAAATAGCGCTGTGGCTTGTTTCTAGAGAACCACGCATGGGAAAGCCGACATGGTTTCTGAAAGTTTGTACCTTGTTATGCAACCTGGATAATTTGATGTCCGGAGGTAAATCGCCTATCTTCAGTAAGGCTAACATGGATACAAAGAAGAGCATTGATCCTCTGGAAGGGATGAGGTGATCAGAGGGACTGAGCAATGGTATTCATAAGGAGCTGCCATCCCAAGAGCCATCGAGAAACATGTCTTCTTGGGCACGCACAAGGGTCTCACTATCTTGACCTAGATCGTACGAATTATCGCAAGCTTTATTTGAATCATATTAAAGACAGCTATGCGCACTACATATTGATGAGTAAATTCGAACTAGACTAGCTAAGGTAAGCCACAACCATACATTCATGACTGCCGCTGCTTATAACTATTTGAACCGTCATCAAATGCGCCTTATTGTCGAGAGGAATATACAAAGATCCCATGGCAGTGGGCGCACCACTAGCTCACAGAAAGCGACCAAACGGGGGAGTAGGATATTCACATGCCATACACATACTCGATTCTCTTCGGAACTTGCTCCCACGTTCCATCAACCTCGATCTAGAATATGTCAGCCTCTCCTATGGGAAGACTTGAAAGAGTTTAGTACGAACCCAAGGCATCATTGTGCTCCCGCTTGACCCGTCTGGAGGTGAAATGATAGTTCCAGTTAGCCATTGACCAGAGTCGACTGTCCAAGCTTATTAGCAATATTCTAACCCGTAGGTAGCTTGACCAACCGTCATAAAACCAGACCTTGGTCCCTTCATAGAAGGCTGGATCTGCAGTAGCTCCATCGGGAGGCTCAGGCAGTCCGCGAGGGGGGGGCAGGTCGCTGGGCTCTTTTCTTCTTGGCCATGATGACACGCGCAACAGGAAACTAGAACTTTAGCTTGGGAGAGTAGTAACAGTAAAAGTATTAGATAGATATATTTAATTTTCTAATTATAATATTTAGTATTATAACATAATATCATTAATCTTATATACACCAAGGTTAGTAGCATCATTCCTCACTTTTCACTGCAGCGTCTCGCCTTAGAATTTGCCTTGCTCTCTTTAAACCAACACGCAGTTGACGGCGCTTACGTAATCTGTCTTTCAACCTCGCAATACAGGAATCCCTCTGGCTTTCCAAGACTCGTGGACTATAATTCAACGGTTCATTATCTTCCAGTAGAAAGGGTAGTCAAATGCTGTTAAAGAAGCACGTAAGCTCAGTATAAGCATCATGCCTATTCTCACACCCTACCATCAATTGCCTTGTCGTTTCTGAGATTCTTTCTTCGGCGGTTCCTGCTTCGGGCATCTCTGGGTCACTTGTCTCTTACACGTTGTCATTCGTAACCAAGACAGGCATGTACTAACTGGAAGATGCAACTAAACCCCGCCCAACACTCGTAGGGATTTCCTGCGCTGAATGATGCATTTTTACAATTTGAGCTGGCACTTGGACCGGGTCTCGAATTGTTGGCCGTTGGACTGCCTGCCTTCTATTCTAGATTTAGTGTTCTGGTGTGGTGATATCTTAACATGATCGGTCTTCGTGGACGAATTATTCACTTACCGCTGTGATGAAGCACAAGACGCACACCCAGGCCCTATCCTCATGGATGGATTATCAGTTTGGAACTTGCAGGACCCGATACCCTTGTAGGTGACCCCTCTCGTGCAGCGGCTCGAGAAGACAAAGGTCGGGCAAGGCATGTTCCACTGAGTGGCGGGCGCTCTTAGTGCCTGTTGGACCATTGAGTGCAGGATAGTTGGTACATCACCAACAACTGATAGGGAAGCCGTCGCCTGGTTCGCCGACCGGTCTAGGCAGCAGACCTCAACAATCGGCCTTGAGGCCGGAGTATCAGAAATGGCAAGTCTGCTAGCTCTGCTCCCTTGCGTTTCGTCTCTCCTTGCAGAAATCACTCCACTCTAGTTCATTTTTGCACTTTCTTTTGACGGTAACCCTTTTGGTTTCTGAGAGTTCTATCACATATCCACGGAGTCAGCCTGTTCTAAGACCTGTGGTTTCACTTGTCTCTGGAGGTTTTCTCCGTGTTGACACATCTAGAAGATACAAAAAGGGATGTATATCTTAGTTCTGCGCTATTGATTCCCTGGCGCTTCGTGTGGTCTACTGGGTTCATGCGGGTGAAACACTGTTTATTTTCATGATACTTAACTTCAACTTCGTGTGGCTTACTTCTTCAGTGTACCTGCAATCTGGGGCTTCAGATACTTTTCGATGTAGTCATCGTTCTTCCAACCCGACCAATCAGCCTTCTTCAAGCCCCAAGAATCATCAAACTCCTGAATGCCCTGACGAGTATAGTACCGACCAACAATAACCCAGATGAACCAACTAGCCTTGATCTCGGGCAGATACTCCGACAAGCAGCTCACATAAGTGTTGGCGGTATTGTAATCAGCACCATTCATCGCCTGGCCAAACTCAGTCAGCATGACGGGGAAGACCTCAGCGACGTTGGGATCGCTCTCATTCATTGCCTGGAAACCCTTGTTGTAGAGGTTGTAGCGAAGAGAAGAGCAGCTGGTTCCGCTGTTCTCGTAGTTATGTATCTCAAGAACGAGCTTATCCTTGCCGTAGCCGACAAAGTCATCTCGGTTGAAGACTTCACCTCCTGGCTGGAGCGTCTCACCGGAGTAGAGAGGAGTAACGTAGGTGTCGTAGTTCATGCCGGAGATGACGATGATTCCATTTGGATCGCCCTCATGAACTGCATCAGCACCTTGGCGCATGTACTTGTAGAGATCACTCCAGTTGTATGACTTGTCACGGAGCGCATTGTTGTTTGTAGGTTCGCGGGGCTCGTTGCGCAGAGACTGTGTGATCTTGGCGGGCCATTTCTTGCTCTGGTATTCATTAGTATCGGAATTTTGGGGGTACGGGGAATAGTAAAAGAACATACATGAGCTGCCATGTACTTGACACCTCTAACCCAATTGTCAACATTAAACTGGGTATCTCCCCACCAAGTGTTACCATCCGTACCGCCGCAACACCATTTGGCCTCGGAGATGTGGTTATCAAGGTCAATGTAGATCTCTTGACGGAGACACTCAGCAGCAATGGCGTCGTAGACCTAACAACTGGTTAGTCATACCTCTATAAGCAGAGTGTTACTTAAGCTTACCTCAAGACGTGTTGTCTGAGCGGTGAAAGAAGGGTTGTTTTTCAACACTTTCTGAAGAATAATTGTCCCGTTCTCTTTTCCAAGGCCTTCTTCGAAGGCAGTCTGGAGATCAACGTCTTTACCATTGTTGGCGTAGATCTGATCGACAAGCTCAATGGCGAAGGTGAGACGAATAGCGTTCATGCCAATGCTCTTGATATCGGAGAGAACGTCCTTGATGGATTGGTACTGCAGACCCTCAGGCACCATGACTTCGCCGTGGCCGGGCCAGTTGGCTCCAGCGAGGCTGATCTTGTCACCATTGGCGTTGACGATCCAGCGACCCTCTGTTTTGAAAGGTCCATTGGGCCATGCTGCTACAGCATTGCCGATGAGGCAGCTGAGTGCCAGGAGAGGGCTGACGAATAGCTTCATGATGGAGAGAGATGACGAAGCTGGGAGTTTGACCCTGATTCGAAGGAACGAACTGGCATGAGAATCTCCGAGACCTTATACTTTTTCCAATACGATACCTAATCAAACTCAAAAGCACCGACGCTCCGGAGCGGACCGAGCTTCTTGGCAGTTCTCATCTCGAACTAGACGCGCAGCAACACCTGACGTATGTCCTCCTGAACTAACGGCACGAGCAACAGGGATTGCAAGCATCTAAAAGCTGGGGAAGACAGATATTCCCCCAATCCAGGGAAACAAGCTGTCGATCTTGACGCTATTCAGATGCTTGTCTCCCCCGCATAACAGACATCCAGCGCCGATGCGACTCCAGAGTGCCCTGTGCGCCTCGGCTCCGGTATCCCCGACCCCGCAAATTCCTGGTTAGAGATGCGGGGTGGCTATCACGAGTCTGAGTAGCGTGAGGGATCCTCGGCATTGGAGGCGCTAGAAGAGGAAATCTTGGGCTTCGGAGCCTTTGGGAGCGAGAATACGATGGTGAGAGGTGCGGATGAATATGCGGACATCTTGCCTCAAGGAGGCAAACAGGCGGGGCCGTGCGGATATAAGAGCACAATGATCCATTCAAGAATGTTGAGCCGATTAGTCCGCTTAACTTGCAGCTTGGCACCTACTCAATCGAAATAATTCTAACTATGCTTTACACTAACATCTGCTGAGATTTTACAATTCCTCAACTATAATAACGCTCTACGGGTCTGCGGCTACGGTGGCCATGTGATGTCATGTCAAAGCGACCTCTGTAGGGTAGGTAGCTATGATCCATCATAAACCGTATTGACTCGTGGAGTCGCGTTAGAGGGGCGTACGCGCTGGAAACCTCACACAACAACGGCAGCTCAAGATTTAATATCAGTTCTGTATAAGGGTTGTCATTTTGATAGTCATAATTACCTTTCCAGGCATCGCAAGTAAAGTCGGTATCCACGCTATCTAAGCAGCTGTAGTTTCGGGCTTCTGTCCCCAAACAACCTTTTGAGCAAAATAACCGTGGTGTTTCCCAGAGCGAATTTCTCTTCGGAACTGAGCGACATAAACAAGAATCTCTTCTCTCGTCCATCCAAGTGTATGCGCCATGAACAGAATAAAGCCCTCGCTATCGGTCTCAAGACCATACTTGGAGTAAGCACCCATACGTTTCTCAACGGGGTCGTTGGGCCAAGTGCCAACAGGGTTCTATCACATTTATTAGCACCCTAATTCAAAAGCGCGGGGGGGGCAACTCACTCTAAAGTCGAACTCTTGGATGTTGACGAAGCCGGCCTTCTCCATCGCCTTGCGCTGAGTACCGTCCTCAACGACACTGAAGCTGGTACCGATCTTCTTACCGCCCTCCTTGAAGAATTCACCCCAATGACCCATAGCGGAGTTAGGGGCGACAGTGCCATCATCGCTGCTTACGTTGCATGAGGCTTCGTGGCTTTCAATCCAGGCGCCGGGCTTGCAGACTCTGTATGCTTCGGAGAAGAAGGCGTCCCAGTCTCTCACGCTGCCCATTAGCCATCTGACATGGATGTAATCGGCAAAGTCGGACTTGAAGGTCCATTCGCGGGTACAGTCTTCGATCTCACTGTACATGGGTTAGCTAGTCAGACGACTTGGAGACATCACGTACAATTGCACATTGGGGGGAACCCAAGAGGGCTGGATGGGCGAGAGGTCGGTTCCGATAATCTCAGCGCCGGGGTATTGGTCAGCGAAATCACTAAATATCAGTTAGACGATTCATCAAGGTGAAGAGCTCGACGTACATTGCCCAAATACCGGTACCGGTACCGATATCAATAGCTTGCTATTAGAAGTTAGCGTCGATCCACTGGAACAGGCACCAATGAGGAACTAACATGAAGCTTCTCTTCTTTGAGAGGAGCCAGGTGAAGCTTATCTCCAAGACCAAGGGTGAGAATATGGTGACTGATGCTATGTTAGTGGTTGGCCATTGGATTGTACAGTGAACTTACGTGAGATCCATCAAATCATTTTGCTGTTCGTCATTGGAGGCCCTTTAAAACTGTCAGAATTTGTAAATCGTCATTTAAAGTAATGCTACAATACCAATATTGAGCATTTCCCTGCTCGCTGTGATATGTGCGACCATGGATAGTTCTGTACTCGAGGATGCTAGAGGTGATGGAAGCAGTTGATGAGGCGTTATCCGGGTCAAGGGTTGAGTCAGCATCGGCATTATCATCTTCAGCCTCAGCCTGTGCTTGTTCCTGCAGTATCCAATGAGCATCCCAATCACATCGAATTAGGTCTCTTCACACACCTCATTGACCTGTGCCCAGTGCTGCGGGTCAAGAATAGGACCCGACGTGGCAGCGGGTGGAGAGGCTGCTGACTCGGTAGTGGCAACCTCAGCCGCAGGCGCTGGAGACCCTCCAGTAGCCGCTGGGGCCTCGGGAGCAGCCGAGGCTTGGCGGGTTGGCTCAGGCGTTTCCGACATTGTTTGCTTGCACTAGAAACAGAACAAACAAACTGATCGACAGTTGCAATGACTCAAAGCGAAAGATGAGGATCAAGCGTCAGTCAGGTGGGAATATATGAGGGATTAAACATAGGGAAAAGAGTGGACTGATTCGTTTGGTAGGGTAGTACGGACTAAATACTGCTCCGGGAAGAACCCATGTGAGTGTCACTCTCGCGATTGGCCTGGAAAGTTTTGAGAGCTTCCTGAATGGGAACATCTCTTGGGGCTAGACTCGTGGCACTGAAGGATAAAAACGCCAGGGAGAACAGTTAAAAAGACAATGAAGGGCACTTTCTATGTATACTATAATCACCACTGATCTTTTCTACTGAAATTACCTCTAAGAATAGTGCAACAACTCACTGGAATGCGAATTATAGCTTATCGTTTCATGAATTGGCGGCTGGGAGATTGCGATAGTGGGGTTCTTGGCTTCGGACAGCACCCAGATCAGGCTAATCACCATTTTACAGGCCACGCAGCACCTGGAAAAGATATCATCCGTCGCAAGTAAAATGCTAAAGGATGATACGATTATACTAAAATCATCTGATTATATGCACAACTCTGCCGCCCTTTGATCTACCGAGTTAACATGCTCCGAATCATCAATATCACCAATATGTAACCCCATGGCCATACCCCGCGCCATGTGAACAAGCATATGGCAATGCAACGCCCATATTCCCGGGTTATCAGCCACCAACGCTAATACGACATGACCGCGCCGTGGTACGCTAACGGTATCTTTGCGCACCGGAAACTCAAGATTCAAGCCGTTTGGTGGCGCCTCGTCTGTGTACGGATTGTAACTGCCCCAGCTCCCGCGACCTGGATTTCTGTATGATGATAGAACGTAAAACGAATGTCCATGAAGATGGAACGGATGCGCACCATCGTCTAAGTTGTTGATGATAATATCGACTCTTTTCGGCTTGCTGCTCGATATTTCGATAAATGGGATGAGTTGGTTCCCGTCCCATGAGGTCCGATTTTGAGCCAGTAGAGGTGGAGATTGTGGCGTCCAGGATGTATGGTTGATGAATCCGACTGGTGCATAGTCCAAGTGCGCCAGCTTCTCAACCTTGGCGTAAAGAAGAATAGTCTGTTCTGCCTTTGCTGGGAGATCCGATACCCTGGTTGCAGCTTTGAGATTCTGCGAGTCAAGGGCCTGGATCTCCTCTTGTTCCAACGATTGAGGAACAGGTTCATTGAATGATCCCTTTGTGCTTGAAGTGAACATAGGGAAGCTTTGAGTTGGGTTCAGTGCTGGGTTGGGATAGCCAAAGTTCCTGCCAAGCTGGTTAGTCTCCCATCTCTACCAATAGTGAAACAGATAGAAACGCACTCGTCATCCAGGTAAATGGTAAGCCAATGCTCTCTCGCGTGATCCCCCTTCCACTCAACCTCGAGGTCAACTCTCTCACCAGGATAGAGAACACCGACTGTTTCAGTAGCTTTAGCTTTGACAGCGAAGCCTCCATCCACGCGAACTGGTCTAGTGATTGCCCCACCAACATTCAAGGAAAGGCCTGCGACTGAGCCTGTGTTGACAATTCTAAGTCTGGCCTTCTTCTGGCTCCCTGAAATCATGAGGGGCTTGAGGTCATTCAACTGGACCTGGGAGCAAGACACTGGTCGCGCAGGAACAGCCATGGAGCAGTTGAAGCGTCCTTGTCCATTGACCAGCAACGAATCTGGGACCGGTTCATTCCCTCGGCTACTTGCATCAGCATACCAGCCTAGCACTTCCGTTTGGTTTCGGTGGAACCAATCGCCGATCATGAGCAAGTAATCTTCTGGTGGTACTTCAACCTCGTCTGGCGAGTGGACGACCAGACCTCCCCATAAGCCGTCGGCACGTTGAACATCGGAATGCGAATGCCACCAGAAGGTCCCACGTTCTTCAGCGCCAATGGTGAAGTTGTAGGTGAAACTTCTGCTGGGAGCGATAGGGCATTGTGTAAACCCAACAGCACCATCCATACTGTTCTGGTCTTTCATATGCAGGCCGTGCCAATGAAGAGACAAGCCTTCATCCTGAAGGCCGTTGTCAACATGAATCACAAGTCGGTCGCCAGATCGGGCCTCAATGAGGGGTCCTGGAAACTCATCTACGATAGTCAGTAATAGCAAACCCCATGTTGGCAGAGAACTTTACCATTGACAAGATATACTCTCTTTTCTACTCCATCCGGTGATCTAGTCCCAGTTGTGATAGTCCAGTTCAACGTGAGTGTTGTTGGGGGGCGTCTTGCGTGATCTTCAGGATGGAGTCGGTACCCAAGATAGCCGGTAGCATCATCGGTCAACCGGTTGCTTAACGAACCCTGAAATGATACCACTACAACCCCGATTGCCGATAATAGTGCGACCACGATAAGAGCTGCTAAACATCTCCAACCGCACGTGCAACATAGCGAAGGCGGGGTTCGATCATGCACCTTGACCTCCTCTCTCAGTTCAAACTCCTCAAGCAGAGCATCAGCTTCTTCATCGTGAGCGAACATTTTGTCTGCACTCTTCAAACTAAGCTCCCTCTCAAAAGCGCATGATGGAAAGGTCTTTTGAGATGGAAGCGAGTCCCATTTCCGTGCCGTACATCCGCTTCCCGATAAGAAAAGTCCCGAGCGCTTGTGATCGCAAATCTCACAAAGATCCCCCACGAGATCAATCCCTGCACGCTGATTGGCTCGCCACCCAGCACCACCATCGGTCAGCGAATTAGTTAGTATTAAAACAAGACCTCCCAACTTAGGAAAGATATTCAACGTTGCAATTTACATCCGATGCATGATCATCTGCTTCTTGCTAATCAGATGGATATGATTTGAAACGTGTGAGTTGAGAAAATCTTGTGATCATCGCTTTTGGACCCAGATCTTGCGGTGTAACGCTACTCCACCGTCGACGAGGGTTTTTTTCCTCGACTCTGCTTTTTCGTACGATTATTTCCGATAAGAAAGAGGGAGGTATAAGTTGCCAAGATGTGGCAGTATCTCGAGTCTTGGCTCCTCTGGTTTTACCAGCTGGTTAAGGATTGGCCTTGGTTATCAGACATGATTTTCTCTCCGAGACTTCGTTGGGCCCTCACGGCCCTGTTGGCGGCTTCGAAAACGGCCAAGACTGAGAGCTTGGCTGATATCGACCATGTAATCTTGTTTATGCAAGGTAACATCCTCCAATGAGTCTCTTATATCAGCTTTCTAATATGTCATAGAGAACCGTGCTTTTGACCACTACTTCGGTACCATGCCCGGAGTTCGTGGCTTTGCTGATCCAAACGTCCAGTACAACAACGGCATCCCTGTCTGGCAACAGCAAGTCACTCCTCAACAGAGCAAAGACACTGATTACATCACACCCTGGTACATCAACTACCTTGGTGGAACTTGGCCTGAAGCCACTCAGTGTATGAGTGCCGGGTCCAACGGCTGGGATACCAACCAAGCTGCTTGGAACCACGGTGCCAACAACCAGTGGGCAGTAAAGAATACTCCCTACAGTATCGGCTACTACAAGCGCGATGATCTCCCTGTTCATTTTGCTCTTGCTGAGGAGTGGACTGTTGGTGATATGTACCAAGAGTCCGTCATCGCTTCCACCAACCCCAACCGTGTCATGTGGATCAGTGGATCCATCAACGTCCCTGGCTCACCTCAGACCAAGGATGAGGGTGGATACCCCTACATCGATAACAATGAGACACCTGGTTGTGATAAAAACGGTATCAACTGTTACCCTCTCAAGTGGTCCACTGCTGCTGAGAAGTATGAGGCTGCTGGTGTCTCATGGAGTGTCTTTCAGGATGCTGATAACTTTGACGACAACCCTTATGCTTGGTTTGAGCAGTTCCAAGATTCCAAGGCAGGATCTGACTTGAACAAAAAGGGCATGAAGGGACAGACTTTGGACGCTTTCTATGCTCAGGCTGCCGCTGGAACTCTGCCTGAGGTCTCATACATCGTCGGTCCCATGCAGCTATCAGAACATCCACCCTACTCCCCTCACGATGGCTCTTGGCTTCAGCGAAAGGTTGCCGAGGCTGTCATCAACTCCCCCAAGTACTCCAAGTCCGTCTTGATCATCTCTTATGATGAGACGGGTGGCTGGGCCGATCACGTTAGCCCGTACACTTCTCCAGATGGCACTGCTGGTGAATGGATTGATGATCCTTATGGTGCAGCCGGCCGCACTGCCACTGGCCCAGGTTTCCGTGTGCCCTTCTACATCATTTCACCCTTCACTCGCAAGGGTGGTGTGTACACCGAACACTGCGATCACACTTCTCAGGTGTCGTTCATTGAGAAGTGGCAAGCTGCAAAGGGTCGTGATGTCACCACTGATGAGATGGTTCCCTGGCGTCGCGAGAACATGGCTGATCTGGTCAACGCCTTTGACTTCAAGAACCCCGACTACAGCATTCCCAATCTCCCTGAGGCTCCTCAGCCCCATACCAATAGTAAGGGCGTTTATGATGGTTCATCGTACTGTTCTTCGCAGTACGGTAACGGCCGTCCCCCTGTTCCCTACACTGGCGTGGGTGCCAACAATGATACCGCAAGTCTTGCTGAGGCTGGTTTCAAACCTGTTCGTGGACTGCTCACTGAAGGCCGCACACTTGTCCTTGAGTCTTCCGGCCAGGCTGTTAGCGCTACATCGTACAGCAGCAAGGTGTCACTGAGCAAGGCATCAAAGAACCATGATAACATGCAGCATGGATGGGTTCTTCATGCCGTGGATATCGGGGGCGACCAGTTTACCATTAGCTCTGTCAACAACGGTCAGTATATCTGCAAGAATCTTAAGCTCTGTAAAGATTCTGGTTCAGCTACGGTGTTTGTTGTGGACTTCAAGCCAAGCAAGGGCCATTCTTTCAAGGATCAGAAGACAGGGGAGTATCTAACTAGTGGGCGAAAGGAGAAGCTGGGTTGGCAGAAGGGTCAGACCTTCTGGAAGGTCTTTAGTGTTACTTACTGATTGGAGGATACTCAGAACACACGGTAGATGTAACAAGGAAATAAATGAACAAATAGGTCGCTTTAGCCACGAGGTAATCACATCTAAATTATGAGATGAAACTATGTTCGTATTTCTCTCAGAGGCTCAATAGATATCAGGGACCATCTCCATCACAGTGCTAGTCGGAGGACCGGCTATATCACCAATAGCGACCATGTACCAACACGACCTCACCCCGCGGCCCATACTATCACGGCTTTTTCTCATTTAGCTTTTCAATAAGCTCTCTTTCCTCACGCGCGGTGCGACATCCAAAGCATTCCTCGGTACCCTTAACTGAATCGAAAGAGTGGATTATGCCGATTGAACAATCTGCGAGGGTGCCCGTCGAGTTGGCCTCATCACATTTGGTTAAGCTGTTTCTAACTGAACATTCCCATGTACATGTTATACATTGGACAGATGTGCGGAGTCGGTAACACATAGCCTTACTAAGCGGCGTAGTTCATATATAATAGATGTTATGAGGTGGAGGCTATAGAGTTTATATATAGGTAGATATAGGAAGATTATTGATGGTTGATAGCGGAGGATTATATCTATTGTTGGTGCTGCGATTTAGATTTATACCCCTTCACCATGGCATAACTATTCTGTGATTCAATGCACAACCAGTGACAGACGTGTTGATGCATATAAATAAGGGCCCTTTCTTACTGCTAATCGGGTCTGTAAGTTAAGGTGATTTTGTGTCTAGAAATGGTTAATTACTGACCCGGTGAAGTTCCAGCAAACATGGCATGAGTAACATGGAAGTCACAGAAGTAAATGGCTGTGATGGTCAAAAGATTATATAATATCTACTATAGAACTACCTGTCTTCAAATATCTAGATAGGTTCACTAGCTACAAGCTAACATCTAAATGATGACGATAGTAGTGTAAAGGCCACAACGAGGGATTTACCATATACGAACGGTGTACGGACAGCTCATTCTAATGGCCACGCATTCTTACCGTAGGACAAGCTTTGACTGCCGCTCCTTTTCCTCCCTTTTGATACGGCATGGATCACATTCAGCTTTCCCCTTTTCAGTCTCATTATCCTTCCAAATGCCAATAGAACATCTTGCATCTTTTCCGTGCCCGTTGACCTCGCGGCACCTGTCGAGAAAAGTTCGGTTTGACATTTCTGTAGTGCATGAGATGCATTGAATAGACGTGAAGAGAAGGCGACACATTTTGGTAATGACGTTTTGCTGGTTGTGGTATGGAGTTTGGATTAGAACATCAGAGGGGATATGTCGAGTTTGTTGAAGTTTGGAAGTAGAAGGACGTTTGTATTCTTGTTGCTACGAGGGGATTTTGTAGTCCCCTGTTCTCACGTAGCTAGTGATTTAACGCAGACAGTAAGTGACAAAGGCGGTAATGCACACAGACAGGCACCGTTTTTCACTTCCAGTGACATTTGTAAGTAAATGCGATTTTTTGTTTGTAGGGATATTTCCTAAAGGTCTACTCAATCCATAGTCCTTCATCATCCACTAACAGAGTGTCCAACAGTCTCCGTTCTTCTGCAAGTTCACTGGCCTTCCTTGAACACTTGGTGCATTCACCGTTTCCTGTCTCCTCTCGCTCGGGCGTGACCCGGCCTGATCCACATTGACCCCAAGCAGATTGTTCAGTGACGATCCCACACAACTTTATGTCGAATGTGCCTGAGTACTTGACACCACAAGTTCTGCATAGAAGTGATATCAAAGTCTGGGAACACATTTTGTAAAGAACAGCTTTCCTTTCCGACGACCTTTTCAGTGGTGGTGGGAGATGTCAGGATGTATATGGTCTCGGGCGGATGATTCGTAGCAGATGTTGAGGGAATTGAAGTGTAGGTTTCTGATAATGACGGCCAATGGGACGAAGGTCTCTTTATATAGTTCTTTTTCGTTCATTCTAGCAGTGATACGATGGGCAGTCCATTGCGTTCAGTGATGAACTATGAATAACAACCTTCATTCACCTTGGATTGTTCGCCTGTCATGTTCACAAATAATCGTCAGGCATATTCAGAAGGTGTTCCTGTTACCGATCCTCCTATTGATACTAGCAATCTTCTGAATCAAGTTTCGACTAACCTAATATCTCGTTCACTGTCCCCCCTGAACCAATCTTCCAAAGCTATGTCAATTCTACCTACTCCTCCTGAATGGCCGCCAGTCTCTCTTCTTCCTCACGCTTCTTTCGACACTCATCACATTCTGCCCCCTCCTCCTCCAGTTCTACTTTCATAACCCCGGTGTCGCATTCTCCCCACTCAGCCATTTCCGGTAAGTTATCGCAAGTGCTAGTAGTTGAACTAGTCCTGTACGCATGCCGGCAGGTCGAACAGAGAGTCGACAATTCGTAGAAATAACACATCTTTCAAGTCACTGCGCTTTGTATTCTCTGGTCTTAAAGAAGCTGGGTATTCTGGTCAGGTGTGTCTTTTGAGTCGAGGCTGTTAAACTTGAGAATTCTCCGATTAGAGATTCTCCCGATTCGCTAGGCCACAAGATTATATAGTCGGAGCTGAAGCGGCGGTTCACTGTTGAGTCGCCAGGCTGATGCCGACGACTTAGGGTTAAAAAATGCTTATGGCTCCCCGGTATGTCTATGAACTACAGTATTCTCACTCACTGGTACGCATCATCCGTTGGCAGCAAGTAGGACGAGGCCTTGTTAAGGTATATTATGTACTAATCCAGAGGCACCATGGTGAATAGAAATAGAATAAGGCTGTGTAAAATATGTAACACTTGCAGAAATGAATAAGGCCGCTCTCATCATTAAAGTCTTCCAATTACTGGAGTGAAAAGTCGTCAAAGGCGAAGTCAGGGAATCCACTTGCGTCTGTGCACTCAACAGTGATGGACATAGAATCAGCCGAGTCACCAGCTGTGAAAGTATTTTCGAACAGTTGATACTGATACGCAGTGGCCTGGGCGTCGAGATCAAGTGTTTGAGATACTGAGCCAAAGACAATCTTGAATGAGCATGTGCTGGGCACGTACGCAGATCCAGCTGCCCAGTTGAACTGGAGAGTATACGCTGTGCCTGCATCCAAGGGGCTAGCCAGTGGCTTGGTGAGCGTGGCGGATTTCTTGGTGGATCCAAGCTGGACGTATCTGGGAGAGTCAGTATACTGTTACACACGAATTACGGGGTCAGGTACTCACAGGAAGTTGTCGCCCGAGTTAGGCGAAGGGCCATCAGCTGTGCTTCCAGCTCTGATTGTCATGCCGTTGGTGCCAAACCAAGCATAGGTACTATCATCAGTAGCTTGGATCTCGAAGCTGGGGTTCTCAATGAGCGCCCCAGTTACGGGATATGCCTCACAGCCACTAACCTTGATCAGTGCCGTGTCATCAACGTACACTGCTCCAAGAACTGTGTTGTCGTCATTGTACTCGCAGTAAAAGACAATTTGAAGTAGCAAATTTCCGGCCGGCATTGCGAAGCGAACTGAGTAGAGAGTGTAGCCAGTCGACGAAGTTGCCCCAAAGTCGATAGTTGTCTGTGGGAATTGTAGGTCGTTATAGCCAGCGAACATATAGCACGTTCCGCTATCTGGCAGAGTCTTGGGCTTCCAGAAGAAATGGTAATCGTAGAGCTCGCCTTCTACTAGGTTTGATGCGTCGATATTTTGTTCCAGGTAGGTACCGTCATCCGTGGTTTCACTGGGGAAAAGTCTGCCGGCTGTTAGTTTAATTGATCACGAATGGTAAGCTATGTGTGAACTTACGCCTCCCACTCTCCAGTCCGAGCATTGGACTGGTCGTGCACAAACTCTCCTATGTCGTAGAAGGCCCATGCCTGGTTGTCCGCATCAGCCTCAAAACCAGGGACTTGGACAAGATTCACAGGACAGTGAGGTGACTCTGGCTGAGCGGGAACAAGGAGTGTAGACTTTGGGGGAGCGTTGGGGTCTACGGGAGTAGCATCACACTCGTTGTTAGAGTCCATTGCAGAAGTATCATCGATGTAAACATAGGCTGTGTACCCATTGCCTACACTGGGACAAGAAACGCCGATCTCGATGGCCGGGTCCAAGTTGTCCTGTGCAATGAAGCTCGCGGTGTACTGGTGGTATTGAGAATCATACACAAGCGGTACTTGCTTCAATGCCGTGTAGTAGTCGAAGATAGCAAAGATAGTACATTGAGTGTCGACTGATGGGGGGTTTGCGACAAAATACCAGAAGCTGATAGTGTACTCTCTTCCTGGAGTTATGTGAATACGCTGCTCCATTCGTCGTTCTTGACCATCTGGGACAGGTAGGACACTGTTTCATATTAGCTTACGGTTCAAATCAAGTGGAAATACCGACATACCCAATGTAATCACCAGTTCGAGCTTCTACGGGGTCGTATTCAACATCGCCACCATCCCAGTAGAATCCCCAGACGTCTCCGACATCTGGATCTTCGAAGCCAGGCCGTCTGAGCAGGTTGGTAGGTTCAATACAGGCCGAGGTTGTGGTTGTAGGCTCTGATGAAGTTGTCGTGGCATCAGCGGTGGCGGTGGTGGGATTGGCAGTTGTCGTAGTATCAGCAGCTGTCGTGGATTCCTCAGCCGTAGTAGCTTCGGTGGAGGTCGCGTCAATAGAGGCCGATGTTTCAGCAGTGTTAGTCGGGGCGCCTGACGTCGTGGAGTCGACGGATGCAGATGTCTCGGTAGACATGGTCGAAGCACCAGAGGTCGTGGACTCAGCAGATGTCACAGCATCGCTTGACGTGGTAGGGTTGCCAGACGTAGTGAGGTCGACAGAGATCGTGTGACTGCTCGAGGTCTCAAGAGTTGAGACATCGGAACTTGATGGCTTGCTTGAAGAAATGATAGTTTCACTGCTCGAAAGCGCCGTAGTCCCAGATGTCTTAGTATTGGCAGCACTTGTCTCATCAGTCACTGATGTTGTGTCCGTTGATGCCGATATAGCGATGCTACTACCAGAGGCAGAAGTCGAGACAACGGGAGCCGAGGTCGTGGTTTCGGTGGCTGACGCGCTCAACGAAGTCCTGGTCGATGGGCGACAAAGACCTGCGTTAACTCCCAAGATGTTCGCGGCCGCATAAGCGACTCCAAGAGTCTTGAGCGACACCATTTTAAAAGAATGGCTATTAAACGAGTGGCTAGTCCACGGCTTGGTGAACAATGGGATGCAGTGCCAGAAAATGGCTTGACAAGGGAGCAGCCACAGAACATATAACGACCACGGGAAAGTCGGAGAAAAAACCCCGTATCACGCCAAGTCGCACCACTTTGGTGCCCAGGGGATTTATTAGACCCAAACTACCAACACAATTCTCAATCGGTCATTAAGCGCTGACTGTTGGCGAGCTGAATTGTTTTTAGTGAGCTCGTGAAGGATCAATAGTTTGGTTCGCCTTATCTAGCGTTGAGCTAACATTGGGTGAAATACTGAATGTGGATCGGAAGTAGCTGTATTGAGATATTGGGGGCGTTTAGCTGCTGTGCCTTGCATAATTAAAATTGTGAACCCCTGAGTTTTAATCCTAGCGTCGTGCTTTGTTGTAAGACGCTATTGATTTCAACAGACACTATTGACTGATCGCTAAACCTCAATAGATATCAGCCTATAAGCTTTCCTTTCCTGGAACTCCTTAAGCCCGGTGATGCCGGATCGGAATCTGTTTCTAAAACTTGATTGGTTGGTTGGTTGTCACGTCACCGAAGCACGGCAACGTTATCGGAATTAAGAGACCTGTGCCAGTGCCAGTATTCACAGCTCAAAGCTTAAGCTTATATAATATTTACTGCATATTGCCAGTAGATCGCAGCCGCTATATCCTTCAGCCGAGCGCTGCTGTTGACTAAGATCAAGATGCGATCCATCCTTTCTGGAATGGCGCCGGTGATAACGATATCTTCTTTGCCAGCTTTTATGGGGACCAAGGGGGAATTGTTCACCAAATGGGAATTGCCCCTGGGACCAGCCCGTATGTGGTTCTCTTCAACAAGAAGGTGTATGTTTTCTAGAGTGGCCGTGGAGGAAACGAAACCTGGTACTGCAATTTGGAAAAGAGTGGCCGGAGTCGGCAGCGCTCTATCTTTTTTATTTTTTTTTTATTTTTTAGATGTAATGTAATTCTACCCG
>NW_023502249.1:0-100130 GCF_013396075.1 Fusarium subglutinans
ACTAGTATAGAAAAAAATAAAGTTATATAGGCTATTATTAGAAATTAGTAATATACTTATATAGAAATAGTATAACTTATAATATAATACTAGCTAGCTACTATAATAGAAAATACCCTATATATCTATTATTACTACTTACTAGTTACTAAGTATTATAACCTTAGCGGTTACGTTACGTATAAAATCATACCCTATAAATTTTACCTAATAGAGATACTATAGCCTATATTTACTAATACTTATAAGATCTAACATTAGACTAACCAGGATAGGACTAACTAATATTAGACTAACAGTGCTTTAGGACTGCGTTACTCTAGGACTAACAGTAACTTTACATTATATTGCTCTTACTAAGGAACTATAAGTATATATATATATTTATTTAGTATTAGATAGAACTTAGCTTACTAGCTATCAATAATACTTCTTTATATTAATTAAGCCTAATACATATTGATCTACTATTAAGAGATGTAATACTTTAATAACGCTTAGTATACGCCCTATGCAATCTGCTAACAATAAACCCAAGCACGGCTTAGTTTAACATAGTTGGACCCAACCGTCACACTAAGGAGCGCTGCATTAGGTTATACATTTCTGTAATAAATCGCAATACAGGCCGTGCTTAACCTTGTCTTATTATAGAAGGAGCTTTACTAGAAAGAAGAGCACGTAAAGTTGGTCCATGCATAATAAGAGGCTCTATTGATTATCCGGGGCTCTAGTCAAGTTGAAAATTCGTATAGCTATGGTACCTTTTTAGTGGCGTTGATTCGTCCTCTGACATAGTGGAGCTCAGGCCTCCTTGACCAGTCTGTGTACACTGTATATGTGAAGATAAGTATCCGTAAGTGTGTAGGTAGTGTGGAGATAGAGGCTTATTAACGCCACTTGGCAAAGACCGACGTTACTTAGTTAACATTATCGCTAGGCTTTGACATCTGCCATGGCAGGTAACTGCCTGGGGGGGTGGTAGAACTATGGTAGTTTTGGGCTACATTAAGTACGTTAGGCTCTTGTGACGTAGTATGGAGAAGGCAGAAACTAACGCTGAAGTCGGGAAGCAGCCCGTGGCTCTATTTATTAATAATATTACCTCTTCGTGTTTCGGTATAAATAAGTGGGAAGCCAGTGAAAATAAGTTGGTTCTTGACAATGCCGACACTGGATTAAGCCTTTCTATATCCTTTTGTTAGTCATCGTTATTTCTATCTAACATGCTGGAGACTGCACTCTTAACCGCCTTGCCAGCTACCACAGGTCTGGCCCTGTTGATGGTGTGCGCGTTGGTCAAACTCTGCCAAGTTATATACCGAGCTAAGCTCCACCTTCTCTCAAAGATTCCTGGTCCTCGGTTTCTGACCATGTCTTCTATCTGGATACGTTGGTAAAGATGGTACGGGCGTCTTTCCTTTAAGGCTGACAATCTGTTATCAAATAATGGGCCGATAGTTTGGATAGCACTGAACATGGTGCTCGTCAACGACGTGGAGTCTGTGCAGGCACTGTTCTCAAGATTAGACCTCGATACTGCACCGAAATCCATTCGAGCTCTACGTATAGGTGGCCATGACTGGACGGTTACATATACTGGAAATTCTGTGGCCTGTCCACGTCGTCGCCCGGTTATGATTGCGACAACTACCAAGGCGATGCGATATTGGCAGCCAATGTTTGAGAAGAATATTGCGCAGATGGTTAAAGATCTGAGTGCATTGCGTGGTAGTAGCTCGGAAGATATCGTCCATCATTTACGCATCGCTACCCTTTTAAACTCTTAGCTTGTCATGGCGGGCCCTTACTTGAACCTGGAGCCAGGAGATTTCCACTATGTCGTGGGCGAGTATAATTTCCTCGTTGTGTGGCGCCTCTGCCTTCCCGAATGGCTCTTTTCGTGGCTTAAGTTGAGTCCTTTCAGCCATGCTGCCTTTCGAATCCGGTCCAGTGACCGCTTATTCGAATTGGGTGAGAAGACAGTCGAAGAAGCGGAGAACTGGCCGGGAAGCGATGATGTGTCTACTGTATACGAAATGCTCGTGGATAACATGGTTGACGAGCGATCCAGAGACAGCAAGACTGAGGTGAGTGCTGAGATGGCTGGTCAGATCCTCGCTGCGACCGAGACGACCTCCTCAGCTCTCGCATTCATCTTTTACTATCTTGCTAGCACACCTAGTCTGGTAGAAGCTCTATATACGGAGCTCCAGTCGGTAGAAGGTTACAATGGCCTTGAGAACCTGAAGCTGCTCAATGCCTGCATCACTGAGGGCCTTCGTTTTCGCCCACCAGTTGCTCTAACTGGCAGTCGCGTCGTACCGCCGGGAGGGTTAAACGTTTTGGGATATTACCTACCAGCCGGAACCGTTGTGACCACACAATCACTCTCACTTAGCCGACAGAGGCCAGACCTATTCCCCAACTACGATGAGTTCGACCCGTTGCGCTGGCTAGACACCGATTCAGCGGTAATCACTGAGCGTCGGCGTTACCTTGCGCCTTTCGGCCTGGGTGCTCGTCGTTGCCCAGGCGGGAATATGGCATCTTACCAGATGCGCATGATCTTGGCTGCTGTCATCCGCGTGTTCCGTCTGTCAGTCGCACCCGAGACCACGCCTTTGTCAATGGCACCATTTGAAGCAAACGGTTTCCGTTCGCGCCAGGACGCGTGTAATCTGATTTTCATACCACGGGATCTAGACCCGCAACCTGGGCCTAGAGGATGTGAATGCGGCCCCAAGTGTGATTGCATCGAGTGTCATTGCGTTCATTACGAGGAGCATTAGCTTAATACTATTTGGATATTTAGAGTATTGTGATGGTATATATAATAAATGTAGAGGTGGCTTGAGCTTATCATACTTTAAGAATAGAAGTATTTCAACTTAGAGTAAAATATTATCAACCATCCACTGCTTCATATCCTGGGTGCACTCTCCATCTTCTTCCTCGATTACTATAAAGTCATGCGCACAGTTCTCATAACACTGAAACCGCAACTTCAGATCGGGGTTCAAAAGCTGAACCCGTTCCTTAAAAGTAACCACCTGCTCTCGAAAGATCTCGTGTGCTCCAGCAGTCAAGTACATCCGGCTCAGGACAGATGTCATTCCGGCTAAACAAGACTCATCTCTATCTAGTGGAAATGCTGAGATGGCGTGTTTGGCATCGGGGCCCAGCAGTTCCTTGGTAAATGCTACAATACCAGGTATTGGAAGCATGTCGATGGCTGAATTCTCTTTGTGTGAAGCATCGTCGGTAGACTGGGCTACCCATGGGGAAACCAGAAAGGCACCCGCGAGAGGATTGATTAATGTGATTTCTGGGATTGTCCGTTGCGATTGAAGGAGATGACAGAGTAATTGGGCTGTCAGCTGTCCGCCCGCAGAGTCTCCCCCAATTATAATGTCCTGAGGTGAAATTCCCGCCTGTAGAAGATGAGCAAGCCCGCTTGCTGCTTGGCGGAGCTGCACTGGGTATCTCGCCTCAGGAATCAAGGTGTACTCAAGAACAGCCACTGCAACTTCGATACCCTTTTCAATCCCTGCAAGAATATACGCTCGCCAGCACCAATCCAAATGTCCCGTCGTTATTGGTGCAGCGTAACCACCGCCGTGAAAGAACAGAACAATCTTCTTTGCCTGCTTTCGGTTGCCGATCCAAAGTAGCGACGACTTTCCATCTTCTAAAACCTCTCGGTCAAATACAAGTCTCGTGACATGTTGCTGGTGTCCGAGCTTCTCCGATTCCTTACTTTGCTGTTGTATCCACTTCTTGTATGTCTCCCGAGTTGGTAGAGATAAGTATTGAATCTGCCGAGGTGAGAACCCAAGGGCAACTTTTAGAACGGCGCAAACGATGAACAAGCGTGATGGGAGACCTCTACGCCTTGAGATGAGGACGTTTCGTAATATATAAGTGAGGGTGAGGGGAGCTTCGAGAACAGATAGGTTAGTTACTTGTACTGTGAATAGGATACTGTCGTTGCTGTACCGGCATATAATAGACGTAGACCTAGCTTGATCTTCTCCCACTTTGAGAATGAAAGAGCCATGGCTTGTGAAGAATTGAATTACAAAGGTCGAGGTCGAGGGCGAGTACTCTTTTGGCCATATGTTATAGGTGCAGATTGAGCGAAGTTGATGAACAGGGCCCAGTATTTGTGTCAATCCGGTAGTCCGTACCGCGGAATTCCCCACGGGGTATTGGGGCCCCGGAACTCAGACCTCGGCATGGCATGGGCTTTGATTTGACGATACCAAGACACTACTAGACATAACAACACACAAGTTCATGACACCCCCGCGAGTAACAAGCCTAGGTACGGAATCGTGCCGTCGGTGCTAACGGAAGCGCTCCGCATTCTGGCAGGGCTCCAATCATTGGCTCGCAGCTTGATGGCTGGATGGATTGATGCTTTGGGACTAGCTTGCGAAGATCTGCGGAGGCAAATGCATCTGACAGTGCAGCGCGTCAAAACATCAACATTCTGAATGGCCCCAATCTGACAGAATATATTAATGTGACCTCTAGTAGACCCTCTAGTCGAAAAAAATTGGCTTGAGAAACACAAGTTGTTAGATTTCCTGATAGAACTCCCTAACACTATTTTCCAGAAAGTACTCCACGCCCATCAACGCGGGCACGGGTCCGTTCCGACCTTTGCAGATTGTCGTCGGAACGGTTCCAACAATGAGCTAACGACGTAGGCTAGTGTCCCATTAATACGAATGATGGGGGGTAAACCTGGGGTTAGCTTCTACCCCAGACTGGCATGTGATGTCCCGAGGAGCTTAAAGATGTCTGCCGCCTTTGTCCTGGGTTCTCTAAGTACCAGACCCTCGCATTTCGCTCTTCCCGAAGCCACGGCGGCACAATATCCTCACAATGACTGAACGTACGGCGGTTGGCCTTCCAACAGGTCCCAGCTCAGGACCTCTGACGGACGCACAATGGCAGGTCATGATGGCTATTATGGACACCATCATTGCTCCTTGTCCTGAGAGCGCGATACCTGCTGGTCAGAAGAGTGCCCTACTTAACAATTGCGATGATTCTACATTTAAGGCTTTTCTCGACGAAAAGCCTTCCAACATGCCAATGTTTCAGGAAATTTTGAAGCGTCTGTTGGCCAATCTCCATGCTGATAAACTGTCGGCGATTGGTACAGTATGCTCACTTCTCGGGTAAGTCCTTTCTTTTTCAAACCGGTCCGTAATATGGCTTACTGATCGTGACATGACAGGAATCGAGCTGGCGTCCTTCCACTTACTGGTTACTTCACATTGTTCTGTGATCTGTCTATCCAAGATCGAACATTAGTACTGAATTCTTGGCAAACGAGCTCTCTAGCTACCTTCCGTGTCCTCTTTAAACAACTCTCAATCATTGGCAAGCACGTTTATCTCCGATCGAGTACTCTTTTCAACCAAGTCGTTGGCTTCCCGTCCACTCCGACAGGATGGCACCCGGTCGAATCCTACCCCTTCGAGTTCATGCAGTTCAACGACTCGGAAACTCATGTTCAACTCGATACAGATGTTGTCATTGTGGGCTCTGGTTGTGGCGCAGGAGTCGTCGCAAGGACTATGGCCATGGCAGGTCATCGTGTCTTAGTAGTTGACAAAGGCTATCATTACGAAACCTCCTCGCTGCCTCTGGATCAAAGTGTCGGGTATTTCCATCTTTTCGAAGGGGGAGGTCTTGTATCCTCTGAAGACGGGTCTATTTCTACACTTGCAGGGTCATGCTTTGGCGGAGGCGGAACGGTCAACTGGAGCGCGTGTTTACAGCCTCAGAACATAGTCCGCGATGAATGGGCAGACCAACGAGGTCTTAGCTTCTTCAAATCAGCCAAGTTCCAAGAACATCTTGACTCAGTCTGTGAGCGTATGGGCGTCAGCAACGAGCCTATCAATCATAACCACGGAAATAATGTTTTGCTGGAGGGTGGGCGAAGACTAGGATACAGCGCTAAACAGGTGCCTCAAAACACGGGCCATGGCGAGCATCTTGATGGATATTGTTCTATGGGTTGTTGGAAGGGTCAGAAGAATGGGCCTGTCAATGGCTGGCTACCAGATGCTGCCAGGTGCGGAGCCAAGTTCATATCAGGGTTTTACGTCGACAGGGTCCTATTTAAGAAGCGCGGTGGTAAGAATGTCGCCTATGGTGTGACTGGAAGTTGGAGCCCAAAAGACGGCTCGGCTACGTCAGCTAGAACGGTAACGATCAACGCCAAGAGGGTTGTGATTTCAGCCGGAAGTCTGTGCAGTCCTATCATCTTGAAGAACAGTGGGCTAAAGGTACGGCCTGAATTCAGTACTACGAATATGGGGTTGAGATTGCTAATACATCATGATAGAACAAGCATATCGGACGCAACCTCCATCTACACCCAACTTCGTTCGTGTCCGCCATTTTTGAACAGGAGACACGGCCATGGGAGGGTATGTCACCACCTTTGAGTCTTTGCTATTGAAGCAAGTCAAATGTTAATACATTGCAGGCGGGATTCTCACCTCTGTGGTTTCGAGCTTCGATAACGTTGACGGAAATGGCCATGGCGTGAGGCTCGAGCGTCCTGCAATGATGGTAAGTTTCGTCAATGAGCAATCTGTGAAGCAAGCTGACAGAGTGATAGCCTTCTATGTGCCTCACATGGTGTAACTGGACATCAGGGTCTGAGTACAAAGCTACAATATCCAAGTACAGGCACATGGAAGCATACATTGCTATTACCCGGGATCGTGACAGCGGCCAGGTCACAGCTGACCCTATAAATGGCACGCCTCGTTTAGTGTACACTCCCTCCAAGTTCGATGCCAGCAACAACATGAAGGGTATGCTCGGTTTGGCCAAGATTCTTTATGTACAAGGTGCCTTAGAGATACACCCAATCCTCCCTGGTCTTGAGCCATTTATCCGTGAGCCAGAGAGTTTGACGAATGGTGCCGACAACTCTTTGGGAGTCACAGATGCAAAGTTTTCACAATGGTTGAAGAAGATGGAAGCTCATGGGAACAAGACACCAGATACGCCTTATGGATCTGCTCATCAAATGGGCACGTGTCGAATGAGCACCAAGGAATCTGACGGTGTTGTGGACGAATTTGGAAGAGTCTGGGGCTGTGAGAATCTAATTGTTGCGGATGCAAGTGTCTTTCCCAGTGCGAGTGGTGTTAACCCGATGGTCACCACCATGGCGATCTCTGAACACATTGCCATGGCCATGGCCGAGGAGTTGGCTCGGGATACCCAGGAGCGCCCTAGGCTGTAGTTTAATAATGTTCCATGAGATCCTTGCTACGTGATAGTACATCGCGTTAGTTCCCTTCGTGAATGCTTTGCTCCGGGTATTGATTTCCCGTTGTCGTCATTCTATCCTGCTCTTGAATAGATATTACCTAACGAGCGAAGTCATCCGCTCCTTGTACATGAGATCTTCAGATTTATCGGCGTATAGCAGAGGCAGACAAAGCAGACTAGGGGGGGAAATGAAACACGGACCCCAGATCCGTGGATCGCGAGCCAATTTTGGTGTAAGCCCAACCCGTCGGGGGCCGTATATTTGGCAGATTATAGCTATCCCGTCATACTGCCGATCCCTAAGAGGGGGGATCTGCAACTAGATCTACAAGTGCTGATATCTAGGGCTTGGCACCTGCCAATCCCTCCTTGGCAGGATGAACTGCACTAGCCGCCTTGTGTAACAGATTACAAGGACAAGCATCGGTTGTAGTAGAATCGTAGTTTATGAAAAATTACTAACTTAACTACATGGAAATCTTGGCTTTATTTAACTAATACTGACTAACTGGGGATATAAAATATAATACCTACTCTAGCTTATCCAACACCAAGTTGCATAGTAAACTCATTAAGAAAGAATAGAGGGAGTTTTGTCTTTTAAGTTTATAGACCCCACAGCTAATGCTCATGTAACCCCTCATACTCGGGACTTTTATATAAGCCCCATATACTTGGCTTGCGTAATATGTTCTAAGCATAGACATTTTTCAGCTTTTGTGTTACCGTGAGGCGCACTGCCTGTGTATTCTTGGCACGGAAAAGATTTGGGGGCCGTAATCCATAATCCGTATAATTTACAGGTGGTCAAGCTGTCTTTGTGCAACTAGAGATATAAAAGACCCCCTATCACCCAACTCAACTTTCGCAACTACACTTGACTTCAAACCACTATTCTCTAGTCTATCTTCCAGTCAACATTTTTTTTATACTTACCGTCCAGCCATCTATCTCCACAGCATGCACGTCTCAAAGCTTTTCATCGTCGGTGCCATTGTCACGGCCGCTGAAGCCTTCACATGTGCCAGAGAGCTCTTCGGACAATGCTACTTCGTCGATGGCAACCCAGTTGGCCAGCAACAGCGCTGTGCTATCAAGTGCGAAAACAAGTTTGGCCATGTCAACTGTGTCTGCCCAGACTACTACCCAAAGAACAACAAAGGCTGGCCATATTCTGGAAAGCATGAGTGCATTCCTGTTGGTGCATATAATGGCCGACATAAGTGCTATTAAGTAACTCTGTGTATCCCCACATTGGAGGTGAGTAAAAACTATATCTAGGCATGGCGTTTAATGCGAAGGTTGGTCCTCATGCTAACTCAACAGGCCCTAATCTTGTTATAGTTCCCTACTGGGAAGAGTATGGGTCAGAATGAGACAGGGAAATTGAAGAACTAGTAGCTAGGATATTACTGGTATACTAAGGGACAAGGAAGCCTTTACAACTACATATAGGACCTTCAACACTAAGAGGCTAGGAATTTCAGACCTTTGACCTTCTATTGTATTACTGTTCTCTTAACTCTATTCTCCCTGAATGATCTATTTAAACCTGTTATAATGTCTAATTTTCTAAGTGGTGGATCTATTGGCAGTTTATCTTGCTTTGTAATACTTCACCTTAAAGGATAATATAGTAGTGTTACTACCTCTAGCAGCGCAGTGCAATATACAAATTAACTACAACGCGGTCAAAGCGAGAAGCCAAAGTCATTTATGTTATACCTTCGAGGAGGGCAAAGTGTAACCCATAGACCTTGAATCATCCCCCTCGGAATCCCCGCATAGCGATCTCTGTCTTATCCCCCCTCTCTTCTCAAATAAGTGAAATATTTACGTCATGCGTCATTAAAAATGTGACTGTTGGTTGCACAGGTACATGTGGGCTATCAATAGTGCATCCGACTGCATATTCTCAGCCCCTGCTGGTGAGAAGATTGCAGACTGCAACGGCCTACCTGAACCGTGCAGTTATCCTTGAATTGATCTGTCAAGCTATCAACCAGCGCGGGGTAATGAGGCCGTGTGCCAGTTGTTATTGGTGCCAGTTCAATTGTGATAGCATGCAATGCCAGATGGTAACAGTGGGGAGCCGCAATTCTAGACCCCGGGCGCTGGCCGATGCAAGGGTGCATGTCAAAATGTCCTGATGTTTCTGCTGTTGGTTGAAAGAGCACGGCCCTCAATCTCGGTCACAGAGTTCAATGCACTGCCCTTGACAAACAGATTATCTCTCTCAAACTCACAGCATCATTTCTTTCCCAACTTAATATCTTTCCCAACACCTCTTCATTACCCTCACCAATTAACTTAAGAATTCCCTACAAAATGAAAGACCTCCGCGAAGCTCTGCTAGATCCTTCTCCGAAAGGTATTTCCGAACATACCCTGTCGGAAACCGTGGCTCGAAATGAGGAGAGTGTGCGCCAAAGCATTGCTCACGGGGAGGATCTTGAAGAACTTCGAGGAGCGGCATTCCACAATCGAACATGGGTCATCAGCGACCGCTTTTGCAATGTTGGCGATGGCGTTGACTCTCTTGAGGGCTATCTTCATGATCTTTGGCACATGTACTACCAGGTCGCCCGCCATACACCCCACGAAACGCCTAAACATGACCGAGTTGTTCTAGACATACTCAAGATCCAGGGACGCGGGACTTTAACCAGGCCCGTACCGGGTCTTTATGGGGTCGACATTGCACGAACAGTTGAAGGCACGCTGTGGAATGATCTACCCTTCTTGGTCACCGACATGACCAAATTCTGGGTCGACAACGCCGTAAAGCTATCGAGCGCCCATCGCATCAACTTTGCGTCTTTCCTCGCCAAGCTGGCAGCAACACGCGTCAGCAAGGACAAGATGTGCCAGATTGCCCTTGTTCTCTTCCGGTCCGCATTGGAAGAACCTCGAGAGCTCAACACGGGCCAAGGATCTGATCAAGAGGACAGAAACCGAGACATGAGGGAGCTAGACCTTGTCTACCTGCTGCCATGTGTCTCAGTTTGGATCAAAGAGGCCGGTTACAATCTGATGCAACTGTCAGATGTGTCGTGGAATGACTGTCCAAGTGCGGTTGGCGAGGGTGGCTCCATGTTCGTCGAATCAGAGCTTGAGAAACGATGCCCGTATGGATTCACACCTTGGAGATGGATGTACTGGCTCAAGCGTTTGTACGAGATCAGGGACGAGGCGACGGAGGCCAAAGAGGAACGCCTAGAAGAATATGCTACTGATGCTTTTGAATCAATGCTTGGGGCCGCCGTAGAGCGTAATTCGGAGGTTCTGAGGGCCTATAAAAATGCTGGCAAGGAGGTGCATGAGGATAAATATCTAGCTTGCTTGAAGGATCCAGCTCTGAGCTTGGAAGAGCTGGCCATGGGACGGATGGATGACGCTGCGGGTACCGAATAGTAATATCTAGATTCTAGCTCTTAAGAACAGACCCTCATTAGATCGTATATGCCTTCTATGAAAAGTATTATGTAAAAGTTTCTAAGGATTACCTCAGGATTCAACACGGTAGTAGAAGGTTTAGATTACACGTGGGAAAAGTACTGAAGAGTTCTTTTTCACAGGTGGGAAGAGCGCTGCAGAGCATGTTCTCAGCTGCCAACACGTTTAAATACACCCAAAGCTTATACCTAGGAGGCTCGGATTGAAGCACATGCTACGGGTTTTGTATTACAGTTACCCTTTCCGGACCACTGCATGAAAGTAGTAACGGAAGCTTTACATCTATCATTCGACTCAACTTGGCAATATCCCAAGTCGGAGTGAGACCCTAATATCCAACAAAACCTTTACCCCTCTTACTTCAACGTATAGGGCCCTTTGCACTTCCCAAATAGAGTAAGCGCCGAGCCGGGCCACGCGTTATGTTATGTAGATCATGGCCCGTATCTGCTTGGCTGAGAGATTAATCGAATGATACGGCAAAGCACAGCACGGAATCTAGAGGAGGAAAGAATACTAAGGACCTTGATCCTAAACGACAAAAAGCTTTAGGTAATTTAGGATGAGTTTAAAATATCTTTTGCTGAGTTTATTTTTGACAACTTATATTTAGGTCTGAGTTTTTTTGCCGCCCGAAGAGAGCAGTGGCAGAGCGACAAAGGCGTTGGTGGTAAGATCACCTGTAAATAGACGATTTGAGACCATGACTTGGTTTTACATGTCCTCAAACTTGACTGTGGTTGGGATAATAGACAATGACAATGGCATTTCTCTCGACATTGGGATTGTTGGTGCAGGACGAGGAAGAAATATCCTTATCTCTTGAGCTATCCTCCAAAGTTTGCTGCTCCCCAATATGGAAAGGCTATAGCTTCAGGATCAAGTGGAAAACATGTTGTCAAAGCGTTCTGCAGAGATAAATCACCTTCTAACAGTGTATCTAGTAGCCCATGCCTTTGGCTGTCTTGCAGGTATGTGGCCGATTCGTCTTCCACTGTGGAACGTTAGTCAGAATATTTATATTGGTCTAACCTGCTAAGTACCAACCTTGTTGCCTCCCTGTGATGGTTTGGTGCATTTTGGTAAGTAGGTTGAAAGACTTGCGAATGGACATGCTGAACGACGATATGACCTCCAAGACTGAGTGGCATTTGTTCGACGCCTCAATCACGCTCGATTGGTCCAGCGTGGCCCATAAAGAGGGACAGAGACGGCATGTCATAAGCACCAAGCTGGCGGTGCAAGCATCTGCATAACCCTGGTTAGCTCATAGCTTCAATATGGAGGAGTAGGATTACATAGACTGTTCCACCACCATGCCTCGGCAATTTCTGTGCGGAAGGTATCGTGAACTAAGTTGATGAGCTGAATTGAAGAGCGTACACATGCTCTAGCGCCATCGTGCTTGAAGGATGAGTGCAAGTCATCACCGGCGTCCTGGGAGGTACTCAGAGCTAGGAGTTGACTTAAGATTGGGCGGTACAGCATGACTTGTAAATAAGTAAAGCTAATGCCGGTTAGCAAGAAGGCAAGTACCTAGCTTATCGGAAACCTTACCGCGACTGTAACACGTTTCTCTGAATAGCGAGAACCGTAGCCTCGTGTAGCGGAATCGAGTCTCCAGCAGTAGGCTCATGCCAGGAGAGAAAGCTCGGAAGTCCAAGCTCGAAAGCACGAAGCTGTCCTTGTAGCTCGGCAAAGACGTCCATGCTCTGACTATTGCTCTCCGCACCCTGGTCACCATGAGGCAGTTTACAATGCCACGGTCTGTACACCTTTGACAGCATACTGTCTAGGATTATACTCAGACGAACGGCCTCTATTTGGAACAACAGTTTGACACCTTCGTGATCCTCGGTATTCTGAAAGTTGGAAACAGTCCTTCCTGGCAAAGAAAGTGTAGAGATATTGGTAATCATCGTCGGTCGACCAAAGGTCATGCTCACCAGCCTATAGCCATTAGCAAATACCGGCAAACCATCTTGATGTATCCTTACGTATCTAGCACAATGCAGCCGTGCCATGTCCTGCGTCGGATACGTTGTACCCGCGACTCTTGCTGGTTATAGGGTGGTAAACTATGCAGGCCCAGACCCTGTGCCACTCGACAAGCTAGCCCGGTAGTATTCCAGCAGCGATCTGGAAACGAAGTACCTTGCAGCACCAGAGCGACTAGTACAAGAGTTTGCACGACACTGAGGTCATTTATGTCTAGTAGTTCAAGGTTAACTTTATCCTTGGCTCGGCTGAAGAAAACTTCGTAAGCCTTGGTCTTGGCTGCCGTAGAAAGATTTGAGAAGATGCATCCTAGCGCAAAGATGGCGTTTAGGGAAGTGAAGAAAGCAACAGTGGTGGCATCTTCACCTAACCCCAGGTTCTGGTACTCTTCTGGACATGTAGTCTGCCCGCTAGGTACCCAAAGTGAGCTATAACCATGCTCAAAAGCTTGCTTATCGAATACGGGATAGATCCAGTAAATGCGCTCGAAATACCTCTCTACGAGGTGATCTGCAAGACGCCGTGGAGGAAGAGCAAACTTTTCGACATCGCCAAAGAGATGTGTAGGCTGCGAAGTACAAGTTTGAGGGTTGGTCGTATGGGTTGAGGGTGGTATTGCTGTTCCACAAGTCTCCTTCAAAAATGAGGCGGCTGAAGATGAACCATAGAAACCTTCGCGTGTGCCACGATGAAGTCCAGTGTCCTCTTCGGACGTGGTTGTGCCCATCGCCGTGACGCGTCTTGCATGGCTAGAGTTCTCAATACTTTCCGTTGTAGTAGATGATAACGGGGTGAGTAGTTGGGTATGAGATATGCCCATGACGAGAGCATCCAGCTCGGCTTGGCTCTCCGTGTCTGGTGTACTTTCTGGCCAGACATGTCTACTACTAGATCCATCTTGAAGAGGGTCTGGGATTGAACCATTCAGTGCTGTAGCTTGCTGTAGCTGACGTTCCAAATGTCGGATGCGATCGTGCAGAGCTCTCGTGTAACTTCAGTTTCTTGTTAGTCAAGACCGGATCTGCACACTGATCATCTGCTACTCACTCATCGCTACACTCTGTGCGCGCATTCCCCGTCCTGTACACACAGTGTTCAATTCCCAGCGCTCGCCTTCGACATGTGGAGCAGATCGGCTTGATCCCGTCGCAGCGAGACTTGCGTTCCCGACAAGGGTCACATGCCAATGTCACTTTGCGGCGACGTTGACGCGATTGCTGCTCTGGCATATCAAGTCACTGATGTCGGAGATAGCGGAAGGGTCAATAGCACGACAATGCGCCGTTCGGATATCCTCTTTCTGGTGTTGGAACTCAGCTCAGTTGGGGAGGAGAAGAGCGGAAGCCAGCCACTCACTGGTTCCGCACTCCACGGGGTCCGAGGGCCCGAGCGATTTGTAGATCCCGAGGTTGTGGGTCTATGACTCTATGAACTCTAGTCTAACTCATGCAGGCTTCGGGATGGTTCCGTCTCAGCTCGAGGCTAGTGGAGCCAACAAAGCTTGTGACACCAGCACAGTGATAAAAATACTCGGACAGACAAGCCATCACTTTAGCGAAATCATGTCTCAGTTAAATCTGGCACCCCAGCTTGGTGTCAACAGTTTTCTGACTACCTATCAGCAGGGCAGGAATGACAAGTGCGGCTGAATGCACCCAGCCTATTGCGGCATCTTTGTTTCACGGAGACAACCCGACCCGCACAGCTATTGGCATTCACAGGACACGGCATGTATGAGCTGTCATATGGCCCGACGACCTACCCCATGGGGAAAAGAAAGGCTAGTACCAACAAACCTGTGACAACTATAAGGGCAAGCCACCGTCAGTAGATTTCATAGATCCCAGCCCGCATCAATTGTGAGACTTGAGACAACTCTCCCTCTTTCCCTCAATATGACGTCAACGAAAGAATCACCGTCTAGCTACAGCCAGTTTGCTTGTATTGGCGCTGGATTCTCAGGCATTGCCCTGGGAGCCACGCTCAAGCGATGGTACGGAATCACCGACGTTCGCTTCTTCGAACGGCACAGTGACCTCGGTGGGACATGGTATGCAAACAAATATCCCGGTATGTTGATAGAGCGCTCCTAATATCGTGCGCCAAGCTAAAATCATAGGCGCTGCTTGCGATGTCCCTAGTGTTCTCTACAGTTACTCTTTCGAACCCAATCCCAATTGGTCTCGGGTTCTTCCTTCACAGGAGGAGCTTTGGAAGTACCAGAAACACGTCGCGGACAAGTACGGTCTACCGTCAAAGATGACATTTGGTGTCGAAGTCCAAAAATGTCAATGGATTGAAGAAAGAAAGAGATGGGTTCTTGACGTTCGTGACTACAAGACTGATGTCATGTTTCAGCACGAATGCAGGTTCCTCTTTGCGGGCTCTGGCATTCTTGTTACGCCACGAGAGATTGACATTCCTGGCTCTGAGAACTTCAAAGGTTCCATTTTTCACACATCACAGTGGAGGAGTGACGTTGATGTCAAGGACAAAAATGTCGTCGTCATCGGGAATGGGTGTACAGCTGCCCAAATCGTCCCCTCGATCGTCGACAAGACAAAACATCTGACCCAGATAGTCCGTGCCAAGCACTGGATGCTTCCGCCTATTGATGGCGTATATACTGATTGCATGAAGTCTATCTTCAAATATCTACCAGGGACGATGATGATACAACGGCTGCTGATATTCTTGTTCGCTGAGATTGAGTTAAAGGCTGTTCCTATGACTACCTCCGCTGCGAAATTCCGTCAGAAACAACGCGCTTATGCGGAGAAGTTCATGAGAGACACTGCCCCGGCCAAGTATCATGACCTATTGATTCCGGACTTTGAGATCGGCTGCAAGAGACGGATCTATGACTCTGGATACCTGAAATCACTTCACTCGAAGAATCTGACTCTGACCAACGAGCGAGCTCTGAAAATTGTCGAGAACGGAGTCGAGACGGACCGTGGCTTTATCGAAGCCGATGTCATCGTGCTGGCCAATGGCTTCTCTACGAATACATTCCTCGAAGGAGTCGAGGTTGTTGGGAGAGATGAAACATTAACTCAGCACTGGGAATCGTTTGGTGGAGCTGAGGCCTATAACTGTTCTGCTATGAGTGGCTTTCCCAACTTCTTCATGCTTCTAGGTATTTCATCGCATCATGTGCTGACATAACTTTGGCTGACTGATCGACAGGCCCCAATGCGACAACAGGTCACACTTCGGCTATTATGGCCATCGAGAACAGTGTCAACTTCGCACTGCGCATCCTCAAGCCTGTCCTCGGCAGCCCTAACGGAGTCATTGAGCTCGACAGAGATGCCGAAGTGCGGTATGTCAATCGCATCCAGGACGACCTATCCAAAACAGTATGGAACTCGGGTTGCCAAAGCTGGTACATCCAACCCCACTCGGAGAACAGCCGAGTATGGAATGCCATGGTTTATCCATATTCTCAGGGATATCTGTGGTACAGAAGCCTGTTTCCTGTTTGGCGCGACTGGAGGATCACTGTAAGTCATAGCCGCCTGGTTTTGTATTTCGGTAGAGGCTGACATCTTGTTAAGGGCCGTACTCGTAATTGGAAATCTGTGCTTCGGACCTTGTTGAAGACGCTATTAGTTCTTGCAGGAGGGTCAGCTGTGTCTGGCATTTTATTTCTCCTTTCCAAGTCGCAGTGGGATGTTCGCGAATTTTATCCGAGTTTGTCACAGCTCTGGCTCAAGGCCATAAATAGGTAAGTAGTTTCTGTGGCGCTCTGTGATATCAAGGGATTGGCAGTTGGGTATAACTATTAGGCGCCTGCGTAAGCACTGGGCAATCAGAGGGTGTGCCAGGATGACAGCCACGTGAGCAGCGGCTAGGCCCAGCGTATTTCAAGCCCAAAATCATGTCATTAGGCAGCAAAGAGAAGAAAAACAAAACAGAAAAAAATCACCGCTTTACGCACCTCAGCGCACATAATTTAAGAAATGTCCCTCCAACAGCCCCTCTACCGTTACGATCAACTACCAGCCAACAGTATCCGCTTACTTCGGCTACTGCCGCATCAAGATGAGCGTGCACCTATAACATGTCAACTATTCAACTGCGTCCTGGAGAACTCAGGAAGTTGTCGTCCGTATGAGGCTCTATCGTATGTTTGGGGCTCAAACCATAAGCCCGAGTCAATTTTAATAGACGGCTGCGACTTGCCCATTGGTAAAAACCTCTTTGCTGCATTATTGCATCTTCGAGATCGCTCCATTGAGCGAATTCTATGGATCGATGCGATATGTATTAATCAACAAGATACGAAAGAGAAAGGACATCAAGTCCAATCTATAGCAAAGATCTACGCCTCGGCGACTCGTGTAATCGTTTGGCTTGGAAAAGCGACTGTTGGCATCGACCAATCGCTCGAAGTAATACGCATTGCCGGATTTGCGGGGAAGCAGCCTACAATTACCCAAACGAACGAAAATTCAATCCTTGAAATAGTTAGGGCACCTTGGTTTCAACGCATCTGGGTAGGAAGACTTGTTCCCTATGAGGGGAAGACATTGCTGATGTGATGATCAAGGTACTCCAGGAGGTTGCAGCAGCTCGGCATATAGTGGTCAAATGTGGTCATGCTGAGATTGACGGGTATGCATTCTTTGCAGGCCTAGATGTCTTGGAAATAACACATAAAGACTATACAGGCCTGCGGCCTTTGGTCTCATCCGTAGCTTACCTGGCAAAGAGCGCTGCCTTCCGGCCGAGATGCACAAATGAGCAAGCGGGGAGATTTTCTCTCGACATCTGTCCACTTCTCAGCTAGTGGACATGTTTCACACGCGTTAAGCTAGTGACCGCCGCGACAAGATTTATGCCTTACTCGGCATGTGCTCTGACGATCCTACCAATTCGAATTTAGTAGTCAATTACAATACTCCATGGGTAACGGTCTTCCAGCAAGTCGTCAATTTCATCCTCGGCAGTGCATCATCTGTGGAAACTTGGGATAGCAGGGAACTAGCAGTGATCAGAATCAGAGGCTGCGTTCTAGGCCAAGTATCTTCATTCTACCGTGATCTTGATCGGGAGGGTAAGCAAAGCGTACGCATTGGTTGGAACTGCGAGTATACCAAGAAGGAGTTATCCTCAGACTTGGAGCTTTTGGACCAGCTTTGCGAACAAAACGGCTTCGATCCACCGCAGGGAATCGAGGCTCTCCATCCTCTCCACCTCGCGGCTGCATTCCTGGATGGCGGCAACCAGTGCTGCGGGGTTTTCACTGACCTTTTTCAGATTCTTTCCCCAACCTTTGCCTTTTATCGTAATATCGATGGCCATGGACATACAATCCTTGATGCTCTCATAGTGACCGTACTTCGCTCTCATACCAGTATTCAACCAGGTGATGTAAGCTACGGATTCCATTCGCCCAATCGATTTCCTGGAGAAGAAAACGACATCTGTGGTAGATGGGATGCAGAAGCCCCAATTGTCCGCGAGCTCTTCGAACAGGGATATGCTCGGATACCTACCAGATGGAAGCACCCCTTCTGTCATACAGCCGTGCAAGCGGTTTGTCACAGTATCATTGCCATCTTCGCTTCGCCTGCATCGCCAAACATTGACACGCCGAGTGGCTTATTTGTACGACGCTGTACAACATGTGGTCTCGAACTCAAGCTCGGCCCTATACATACCCTTGTTATTGTAGCCTTCTACCTGGCTCAGTTGGGAATGCCAGGAGAAACGTTGTTTGGAGCACTTGCGATGCTGACTTGCCTTACTGCCCTTGGAGCGGACGTTACGACCAAGGCAAATATTTCTGTGGAAGGGATTCTGAGATCCTCAGACGGAGGGGAGTGTCGCCACACGCTACTGTCACCACTTGAGCTCATGAAAGCCATCCCTGAAGGTGTCATTGAAGCTTGGAGTGAGTGTTGCCAGATCGGCTGGGGCTGTCTCACTGAAGTATTGGTCCTTGTTGCATCAGAACGGGATCAAGAAAGAGGCTCCCGCTCGCAAGCATCGGTGGGTCCAGTAGGAGACGAGTGGTCAGGTACCCCGGCGTCAAGCCACAGCGAATCCTCGGCCCATGACTCATGCTGGGTGATATTCCAAGAGGAGTGTCATGACAACTGGCTCAAGCTGCCATGCAACGGACCACGGATTGGCCTTCTCTGGGCCTCAATCCAGACTGAGCTACTCACATACCGCAGGGTCAGGGACGGAGATTCTTGGATATCTGAGAAATTCTCTATGAAGGCGCTAAATACTTGGCTCAAGGCAGAACATACAGAGCTATCAATGCCTCTCGTACAGAACCGGATATTCAAGGTGCATACGCGTTGCGGATGGTTTGGTAAAGCCTTGGAATTCCTCTGCCCAACTGCCGAGGACGTCTGCACAAAGTACTTCATGAACATGGAAATCGATAGCAAGACATCATATATCGAGCAGCCTGACCTCCTTGGATCTTTTGAGAGTCGAGAACAGGTAGAAGACGAAAAACAGTAAAGCGATGGAAAAATAGGCCACGGCAGTGCAGAAATAGTCTTGGGTAGAGAGAGTCCTTTAAGGAAACTTCCTTGTCTCAACCTTATGCTATTAAGGACAACCCGTCCTTTCTCAGTAACACAAGCAAAGCCAGCATATATTTAATATAACAAAGATATCTTTTTTAGATCTTTTTTCTATAAGAAGGCTAAGGGAAATATTCATTAGTCTTTCGGCTTCGTTCTATCGTATAGGGCCATCATCTTCGGAAAACTAACTATACAAATAAGAGGCAGCGGTGTCAATATGAACATACTCATTACCATATCTCCTTACAACAACTCAACCGCCGCAAGCAGAAGCAAAGAGGAAATACAGATCTATACAAGCTGTCTTACACCATCTGTAGTCAGGTGCTCTGTTAAAAAGCTAAAGAAAACCACTTATCATTTATTCCAGCCTGCGAGATAAGGCAGGTAACAATCAAGATTCCACTTAAAACCGCTATAAGCGTTTAGGACATCACAACTAATCTTTTACTAGTAAAGAAAGGGCCTTACAAACAATCTATCGGTAACAGTATTAATTAAAGGCTGCCTCCTACTCAGTTACAAGTGCTAGTCACTTAGTATCGGAGCGGCTATAGGTTATCTTAGTAAGGATTAGTTAATCGCCAATAACCACGAGGTCCAGACCAATCAAACTACGCTCGTTGAAATACACATCATTTGTTTGCCGCTCTGTTGTCATTAGACTCGGGTAAAAAGTATATCCGACGCGTAGAGATGACAGAAGATAAGAGTAGGCAGCTAACAAGACTCCATTCACACAATGACAGAACGAAAGCCAGTCTTTTCCCATTTCTTCTTCTTCGGATGCTTCGGCTCTTCTTCGCTAACAAAAAGACACTAAACACCATGGATTCAAGCCCCGAGGTCTTACGTGGAATCATATCAACAGGAAGGGGATGGAGACAAAGTCGGAAGGGGTCGCCGATGGTGTAAATCGGGGAGGGATGCCGACGACACAAGGTAAGTAGCCAATAGTGTTAAATAACCGTTAGAGTCTATTAGGACGCTAATTTAGTCCACGGCGATGCCGATAGACTTCGACGGCCAGAATCTTTAGTATACTTCACATCACATTTTTACTATATGCATGTTCCAGATCTAAAAAGAGCGCTAGTAAAAGACTATAGAACTCTATAAACAATTAAAACCCCTTCTTGTGTAACGTCGTTTATTGAAGGATTGCATCCGCTCCGAAAGTGTTTTCTAACAGTTATCAACAGCGCTATAGTTCCCAGTGTTGACTTTGTGTAATGCGATGGTATCTAATGTTATCTCCGTTAGCTGTAGTCTCCAATACTGTGCAGTATACATACTTTTATACTCGTCAACCTTTATTTATAACTTGGTTAACTGTTGTTTCCAGTGTCGACACTCCGCTAGCAACTCTTTGACGTGCGCCTCCAAATCAGTTACTGCTTCTTCCAATGCTAAAATAAGCTGTCGTTCAGCTTTTAGCTGCTTCCTGAGCACCTGGGTCACCTGTGCTTGGTCTTACGATAGACGCTCCTTGGCGGCCTGTCGGGATTTATGTTTTTGTTCCGATTCCGATTCGTAACCCTGACTCCTTTCGTTTTCCGAATGTACTGTGGTCGAGGAGGTGGGAATGGACTGCGTATTGTAATTAATAAGCGCCTGGCGTATTGGGAAGACCACAGATACATACCTGATATGAGAATCTGTCTGATGGTGATAGGGAATGTGTTGATGCAGTGTGTTTTGAACTACTTTGATCCTGGCTATGTATAGACTTTTGTGAACTTGGGAAGGTACTATAGCTCGTTCTTTTCCGGTCTGCAAGCTTAGTCCGGAGCCTTTCATTTTGGCGGCTCATGCTGGCTTCCCTTTTCTTCATATCTTCTATGGTCTCCCTCAAGCTTAATACCAACGCTGAGTCATCGGGTGTTATGTGAACACTGTGACGCTCACGTAGCAGGCCTGAGACAATGACCCCTTGTGACTTGATCTCATCCTTTGCAGCGACAAGTTGAGCTTTCATGACTTTCTGTTTTTCTGATTCGTTTCCAATCTTCTCCGCTGCGTAGATAAGCCACTGGTCGAAGAGCTCCATCAATTCTGGTTTGTCCGTGAGACTGCAGCGAGTAAAGGTGCGCAGGCAAGCGAGAGCCCGTGTTGCGTCCGTCAGCTCCGAAGAGACCTTGTCACCTCCAGATCTTCGTTTGTCTGAATTCAAATGATACGTCGTTAGAATCTGACGCGAGATAGAGTACAACGCTCGAGAGGGCCTGACAACGTACCGCATTCTCTTGTCTGTCCTCGAACAGATATATACCACGGCCTCACTGTGGCAGTATTCTTACCTTTGAAATCATTTCGGGTCCTCAAATCTTTTATCAATACTTGGCCTGGGTTAACCATGGAAGCCTTCATTGCTGTCTTGTACAGCGTAGCCCCGTTGCTTTCGGGCTCAACAACCTCCTCTTGTTGCTCTTCCGAGCTTTGCAATGCCTTTCTTCTTTCTGCTGGTACCAGTGCAGATGTATTCTTTCTGTCTTGGAGGCCAAAAATGTCCAAGTCGTGTCCCCTGGCAAGCCGGAGAAGAAAAGACGCAGGATCAAATGCACTATGAATTGTAATAAGCGGAAGCTCACTACCGGTCTTAGATGATGTGTAGTGGACAAGCGGTTGATCATCGACTGGCTGAGCAAAGCTTTCTAGTATTAATTTGTGTCAGTTCCCATTTCTTATATCTAATTGCTATAAGAAACATGTTCTGTAGGTATCAAACATACCAAGGTGGGCATCTTTCCACTTTTGCATGTAGTAAAGAAACATAAAGAAATTAGTGGACTCAGAGACATAAGCATCTGCATTCGAAGAACGCTCATTGCTCCAGTTACTGCTGCATTGACGATACAGTGGATGTAATTCTTCGGTCTTTTGTTGGAGAGATCCCAACAAGACTTAGTGACATACTGGTTGTGGATATGGATTGGTGTCTGAACAAGATCAGGCAGCTGATGAGTGCATAAAGTAATACTGGACGTCCCCTCTTGATATCTGATACGGCTAAATTGTATTTAAAATTCTTTCATCTGTACGCATTTGTAAACTGAGGATTGTATCTAGCACGTGGAGGAGTCCAAGTTCTAAAATTTAAATACGAAATTTCTCTACATACTTCAGGATCCAACCGTTGTTGAACTTCATGAAGCGAGTCATTCCTATTCGATCAGCCAAAATACCCAAGAGTATAATTACAGGAACGAGGTGAAGCAAGCGCAAGTTTATATTGACTTTTGGCCGGAATCAACCATAAATAACACAGCTCAAAACAAAACTGAGGTCTTTGCATCGCCTCTCAACGACGTTCAGCTACAATTGGTGCAAAAAGTTTCGCAACACATTTTGTGGGTCCATCAGACCTCGCTCAAGCCCGTGTTTCCAATTTACGCCACAACTCGAGACCGATCGTCGATGCCTCGAGCCAAGGAGCTATCACCATCTTGACGGTCTCGCATTTGCAGGTCACGACGCGCCAACTTCAGCGGTAAAGATATCACATCCAGAATTGACTTATGCAAGGGACACAGTCACCACATAGTATGTCTTAGTTTTGGCGGTAAATGGAAGCTTGTGACAGTCTTGAAGAAAGCATCTTACAAAACTTCAGTAAGACAAGACCGAACAGGGTGCCGAGTAAGCGCTGTTTTGCGGCAAACAGTCGGGGAACTTTTGTTAAGAGGAAGTCATACGATAGTCTATTTAGGGTCTAGGCTAGACCTTTCCCAACCCTCCATAGGCTTATCCAACCTTGTCGTATAGCGGCATAAACTACTTGACTCTGAAGATTTCTTAATCGAGTAAAGTTACTAGGAAAGGCAGTATGACTGTTTACATTTGTATTAACTCATGACCGTAAACTCACCAATGTCCCTTGTGAGTGGAAGACCAATAATGCGGAGAGCCTCCTTTGCTAATGCTGAGGCGTGCACTAGTGCCGGCAATCGGCTCTGCAGGTAGACGTGCTTAACCCGGCCTTTGTGGTCGGCAACGGAGAGCTCTGTAGAACACAGAAGACCAGTTGCAACGGAATTCAATGCAGCTACCGAGATGAGAGCGACCTATCCTGAACCGGCTCGAGCTTGATTGTAAAGAATTAGATGTCGTAGATGAATGCTGATACGAAATAGCTATGAAGCATAGCGTCACTCAACGTATGTAGCAATTTATGATTAGCTACAGTAGGACACTGGAACTGTTATCCTGTGGAAATTATGTACATTCAAGCATTTCTTACAGAGAAGTTGACGCGTCTTGCCTTCGAGATCAACCGATTTCAACCGTTCGGTCATTTTGCGCTCTTATATGGCTGTGATACATATGAATAAACAACAGCCTGAGCTTGTGATACTTTCTTGCTAGACCTGGTATAGCAACTGTTTGTTTTGCAACGCCTTGCATATTACAGTAAGGTACTAAGGTGACCCTACTGCCGGCGACCGAGTGAGAGTTGATTCAAGCCCAAGTGACAGTTAGAAAGAACTTGCGTGATACCAAAATTCAATATGGTGATAACATCGTGAAAGCTTATGGGTAAAAGCTTATATCGGGGGAAAAAAATATCGTGTTGTCATTCATTATTTATCTGTGTTCGCAGCCTAAAGCTTAACCTTGTAGGCCGCAGTCATCCCATAGTTCAATATGGTGATAGGACTACGGAGTACTGTTCAGTGGTATCGGAAATCCTGGGGAGACTTTTCTCGGCACCGTTGCTCCGGAATCAGGTTCGCGGTAGTGTGGAGCGGATGGTCACACCTCAGCCAGCCACGTACTCATACAGAGACCAATAACAGCTAAAGGGACCACAGTCCGAGCTTGAGAACATAACAATGGCCCTGGTATCAGCACCCCAGAAGGAGCCAGCGAGTTCGTTATCTCAGGCCCATGCAGTAATGCAATTTACTAATGGTCGTATATTTTCCCACCCTTGAGGTCACCCATACAAGCATCAGCTGAGACTTACAAACTTTCATTCCTCTCAACATGACGTTGGAAAGCAACAGGCAGGTGACATTCATCCCGCGTTCCGGCGCGACATTATACATGCTTCGGATAGCAGTCATGGCCCACATCAAGCAAGCAGCCTATTGTGGGCATTGGCGGAGACTCTGCAGGAGGCAGTCTTCTAGCTGCACCCTTGATAGACTATCGCGTCATCTCCTTTTAACTCCCGACGATGTACTGACACATGCCGCCGAAAAGCCGAAAAGGATCAGCACGGCCATTATGACATTTAGGGTCTAGACTCTACGAGCGTGGATACGGAAGCTGGAAATGAGAAGGATTCCTTGTTCCTTGGCTGGGGAGTGCTGCACTAAGGTGTATACCGGACGCGTGGCAAAGGAAAACAGACCGAGTAGGGGGGATCAGCTGCCCCCGTTCCTCAACATGGCCAAACGCTGTTATGCTTACTCGTTGCTTGTTTTCCCTGTTAGACATGGTGCTGTTCGGAGTCCGTTTGCTCCTGTTATCTCTGATGATACTGCAGAGAGGTTGTCCCTGATCGCGAGCGACGGGGTCAATAGTAAAGGGACTCTAAACCATGTCATCCTGTTCTGAGCAACTCAAGCGAGTCCATCCCAAGCGGTTGCCCTGTTCAGCTCTACCTCCAACATTATGCATACGCTACCTGCGTCCATCCCGCCCAGGGCCTCTCCCTTGTTGACCACTATGACTTGGCTAATGATAACTTCTAGACTCTGTGCTTTGCCTCTCGAACCCCTGTGAGGGTCCTTTACCAAGTAGCAACAGGTGCGCCCTAAAAGATTCCTAACGGTGAAATGCTGTCGGCTAAAAGTATCAAGCTACTGCTGATAATCTTTTCTCGCCGAGATATTATAATTGTAGGCAGGAATTACAAGGAGCATGGCAAGGAATTTAAAACTTCTAGCGATGGCATTTCTAATGAAACAGACTAACTTAGCTATCCAGTCATCTTGTTAAAAGGGCTACGTTTATTATCACTTATGGTGATCCTATACTTTCTTATGACTAATTCTTACAGACTCTGGATTGTCAGGGAGAGATAAGGGCCATTACTAGCAATACAGGGTGCCGCGCTACTGAGGCCGACGCATGTGGCTACGTCTGGGGCTACACCATTGTCGATGAGATGACGACGCGTGGCAATCATTGTAGATTCCTCCCATGCCGTCTGTCTTATTGTAAATGAAGTCCAAACTATGGTCAATGCAAATATGACTCATAATTTAACTCTCTTGTACAGACAGGGCCCTGTTGCTGCCTCGAAAGCTGAACTGTAACCTGTTTCGAAGGTCGAGACCCATGCCAACGGTGAGCTCAGGCAAAGCTTTACTGCCGAACGTCTCATCCTTTCCATCCCGGCCTTGATTAAGACTCTTTTCGAGTGCCAAGCACTGCAGCCCGGCGATGTTATTCCACTGGAACTGTAAGTTAGCACGGTCTACCCATCGGATATTGGTTGCATCTTGGTTAACTGTTATGCAAAGCCCACTGGTGTTGGTGTTAGTAAGAACCCGCCCGTTTTTCCCCAATGCGGCGATGAAGTTTGTGTCTCTGCCATTGGACTAAGCACCAGTCAGGACGGCAGGAATTGTGAACCAAACAGTCCAGCGTTTTTTCAACTCGCCATTCCGCATTAACAACTTGGCCAAGACCCTTAATACTGTCGTTAGACTGGCCAAACTCAACGACAAGCAACTTAACTAGTAAAGGAAATGATCTGTAGGCAAACATATTCTCTTCTTGGGTCTGAGAGGCACACAAGATTACCCTTGATCTCCATTCTTTCCCTATTTGAGAAACTCCCTGATCTGGAGGGTCATGGCCTCAGCTAGACTCACTCCCTCAGCAAGCTGGGTATCGAATCGTTTGCGCAGGACATCCGATCCGTCTTCGATGCAGCCATTGATAGTTGCTGCTACCCTATCCGCCCATTTTCTTGGATGTTTGGCAGCCCTCAACTTCACGTTGAGTAACCCTAGCCTGGTTGGCAAGTTGGTCCATGTCCATGAAGTTCCCGGGGCCCCTCTGCTATTTTTATACAGGGAGGAAGCTCCGACCCCAAAGTCGAAGGGGAACACATAAGCTCAGTCGGCCCAAGGCCCCCCAGTATTACGGAAAGCCTCCTCCTACAACTCCTGGTCTCGCCGCTTGGGCGCCTTCTTTATATATCTACAAATATCCTTAATCCAAACCCTATAGTATAGTTGATTTAGCTTACGTTTTCCGGGAGGCTGACCTTAAAATTAATGAGAAGTTATAGCACGCTCAGGACGAGAGTTCGGCGATCCAGCGTGTGGATTTCCAGAGGGTGAACCCCTCATACCTGCACGAGTCAGGATGCCTTTGAGTTGCCGTCTTGGAGAGCATTGTAGTACTTAGATCTATTATTGATTCAAGGTTATCCACATGTAAAACTAAGGATGCTTAAATACTCCGTTGACTGCCTACCTCATGATTATAAATACTTTCTGATAAATTCTGCTATTACCTTTCGTGCTTCTGCGCCCTCTGGTGACGGCATAAGCGGCCATACATGAATCATCTTCTCTACCTCTACATACTTAAACCTCTCCAGCTCAACACTTCCCGCTTCCCAGGTATACATATCCGTGGATGTCGCGCCATTGCGAAACCGAGCGCTAAGACGTCTTGCGTCTGCGCAGAGCATGTCGTGCGTTCCAGAAAAGAGTAAGATTGGAGGCAAGTCTGCAACGTCTCCAAAGAGCGGGCTGACCCTGGGGTCCGAACGCGCCAAACCTCCACTCCAGGCATCCCCAACCACGTGTATACCGTCGGGGCTGAGCCACGGGTCGTCGGGTACCAACCTTTTCGTCTCGGAATGGCTCATGGTACAATCCAGCGCGGGCGAGATCAGAACAAGTGACCTGACCCGCGATATGAGATCCGATTTCACACGCACGAGATGCTGCGCAAGCAACATTGCCAAATTGCCTCCCGCCGAGTCACCGCCGATGCTCACAATGGGCTGCTTGATTTGGGTCATGATCTCGTGCAATCCTGCGACGACTTGCACAGCAGTGGCCGCAGGTCGAGGGATAAGAGGGTAGATAGGGACAAGCACGTCAAGCCCAGTGTCCCTAGCAATCTGCGCCACAAGCTTAAAATGCTGCGTCACGATTTCATTGACCCAGGCGCCGCCATGGCAGTACAGCATCGCAGGGCGGTTGTCCTCGTCTCCCACTTTGGGGGAGAATGGCGAGGATGAAATGCGGTACAGAGGCCAGTCGTTCACATCAACGCGCTGAATTTCGATGTCGGGACCGAGGGACTGAGGTGGTGCAAAGCTCTGTGGGCGGATGTATTGGGCTTGGATATGCGCACGCATATTGCTCGCGGTTAGGAACTGTGTCTGACTGCGGCGAATCCAGACGAGGTAGAACCGGAAAATGCGGGCAGCGAGTGAAACCATCTTGACGGAGCAGACTCTGTCGATGAATAAAGGTTGATGTTGGAGGCTGATGAAATCCTCTATTCTTAGAGAAGAATAGGAGCTGAGGTAGAAGGATTATAAACAAGTGCCCCCTGAGAGTCTCATTCTGTCTTGATGCCTACTCCTCATCCATATGACTTTGGGCGATGTCATTGTGTGGAAAACTCCGGCCACTCTAATGCAACCACCGAGGGGGGCCGAGGGCAGGCTAAGCTTAAAATTCAACAAGCGCGATCTCGCTTATACAGTATGCCCCCATATTTTGTGTCTAGGCCACAGCCGCAAGCAATCGATCTTGATGTTCTTGGTTAAGATCTTTAACTTTTCAGCTCCCATCTGTGTCCACTAAAGACAGGCCAAGCTGTACTATTCAATAATAGACGGTTATATAGTGAAATTTCTCTTATTGCCGAATATAAAGTTTAGGGTTAACCTTGTTTGTTGAACCAAGTTACTGTAAACCCATGTATAGCAACCATTTGTCTCAAGGGCTATTACGTTCCGGTATTAGCGTGCCAACCCGTGGCCAGTCACATGCCCATAACCCCGACTTCGGTTGATTTATGCTGACGTATCCTTCCCTGGTCTTGCTTGATAATGATAAACATACTTGGTTAACATTGGAACTTCATTCTCGCTGATCAGAACGTCGTAGTGGCAGTATGGCTACCGAGCCGAGATCCATCAGATCAGTGCCGCGGGTTATATCAGCCTGCGATACCTGTAGACGGCGCAAGCTAAAGTGCTCCGGCGAACAACCCTGTGAGCGTTGCTATGCGGGTAACGTCATGTAAGGCCATTACCCTGGTGATACCCCCTGACATCAACGGCCCTAATAAATTGTCCGATTATGGCTAATTCGCACTTTGCCCGATAGTTGTACCTATGGAAGCACGAGTGCCCGCATCAAACCTCTCGATTACATTCGTCATCTTGAGTCCAGGGTGGCAGACCTGGAGGCTCAATTGGCCGGCTTGGCTCCACGCAATAATGACCATGCGCGTACGTCCGTGGGTCTATCCGAGGCAACCCTACCAGCTAGTTCGAGCCAACCCCTCCCAGGAGCCGTAGACGCTATTGATACACTTATCGGACCCATGGATGACCTACTGTCTACCTTCGACGGGTCCGAAACCTATCACGGGGCATTCGCGAGCCTCAACGTCTTGCGGATCGTGAGAGATAGGTGCGACAGCCTTGCTAACATCATGGCTCCACTTTCATCTGGCCAGATGCTGGCTGAGGCCTTCTCCAAGGGGACTGCGCCTTTTCCCAGTGAACAGATGATGTCGCTCGCGCCTGATCTACCAGACTTGGTAGAGTGTCAGCGACTTTGCTACATCGCAATCGAGGAGGCTCTGCCATGCCACGAGTGTATTGACCGCGAGACCTTCTTTGCTCAACTCCTCAGAGTACATGATAAGCCGCGGGAAGAGCTTGATCCTAGTGATCGTGCCTTCCTGGCGCTGACATTTGCATTGCTTGGATTCGCCAAGCGTTATGGTGCAGATAATCAGAGCACAACGGAGGCACATTCAAACCGCGACGCTATACTACAGGGGTAGGAGAACCTTCATCCCTTATTACTATGGCTATAACCATGGTCGATTTTGCGTAGGGCAGTTGCTAACATGAATGATAGATGGGGATTTTATCAATCAAGCCTGAAAATGCTCCAACTGGACGACCTGTGCAGCCTGGACATCTTGAGAGCCATTATATACCAGGTTCTGTTCTTGGCATCAAGCTGCATGCTGTCTAAAGCCTACACGCGGCTCTCGATGGGAGTGGCCACGGCGCTACGTATAGGTTTGCATGTGTCGGGCCCGTCGTTAGGTCCAGGTCTTCAACTACCCGCTGAACATATGTTCCGGCGTCGGCAGGTCTTCTCGCTGCTCTATGCCATTGACACCTATATCGCCAGCACGTTGGGGGTCCCAAAGCTCTTCAACCAAGTAGACCCTGACCAGATCCTCCCCTTGAGGGACGAGAACCTCAAGGACCATGGCATTTCTTTTGCACGACAGAATCCACATACACCAGAGGCCGAAGCTCTCGTCAGTTGTCAGATCCTGGTGATTTTGGGAGAGATACACACGCGTCGAAACTCGTTCGGCAAGGGCATGGCGCGAAATAGTAACGGCAGGACGTACAAGCTGACGAGCCAGGACGTTGCTTCACTGAATGCGCAGCTTACTGAGTGGTATAATAGCCTGCCGCCCGTTGACCAAGTTCCTCCTGTGAAGCGGGCTCTGCATGCACAGCTGGCCATTCGTCACACTTATGCAGTAACACAGATGGCCCTTCACCGGCCATTCTTGCATCATCTGACACGCAAAGCGGGAGACCATGGCTTCTGCATGGAGGGATATGCATACGGCTCGCAGTGCATCACTGCCGCCATGCAAACCATATGGTGAGGACATCTTAATTTCTTTATTTCTTTTTCTCTTCTGACATATATCACCTGCGCCTATTCATATCCTGCCTTTTCCGTAGCCGCAATTGCAACTTTCTGTCTAACAAGCGTACGTCGTAGGCTACTCCAACGCATGGATGACCAAGGGCTCCTCCATGAGTCCATTTGGTATTACATCTCCTCCCTAGCATTTTCAGCTAGCTCTTTGATCTTCTTCGTGTTAGGTAGTGCGCATTCCACCACGGTGCGGGATGCCACGCAGGCAGCATTCAAGGCGCATGGCTTATTAAAAAAGCTCGGGAGGAAAAATGAGGCAGCACAGCGTTGTTTTGAGTCGATTGATTCCCTAATGGTTCAGGCAAATCTGGAAGTGCACGAACAGAGCCAAGAACCAGATAGCCTGATGAATACTTGATGTCACTTTGGGGAAAGGAATCAATACTTGCTCACGTTTGGCGCGCAATGCCTGTCTCTTGGGGATTCTGGGTTTGATATCTGGCCTCTGTGTAGAACGAGATTGGAAATACTTAGGAGTGTTGTTTGCAGTTGATACTTGTGGCTGAGAGATTAAATCAGCAGAGAGAACTTATTAGTTAGGAGTGAATACTAGATACACATTATACATAGCCAAATTTGTCTACTTTGATAATCCGAATCTCCCCTGGTTGACCAGTGCATCGCTGATACCCTATCCCCCCACAAATAGAAGAGATCCATGATACTTAACTCAGTCACGAACTATCGCAAGACCAGTATACGCATGTCCAGCGGACTCGTAAATCTTCTTCTTGGGGCCAGGGTAGGTCTTACACTGCCACAGCCTTCCCGCCAAGTCGGCGACATACATGCAATCGTGTTTCTTATCCAGTCGCAGACCAATCGCCTCCGCGAACCCTTGAGCAATGATCTGTCTTCCCAGCTTATTCTCAGCAGTCGGGGGCTGTCCAACTATTGTCTTCTTGTTGAGCGTGTTACCGAGTGGCATCTCTCCTCGATCAGTCCAATAGAGCACCCCGTTATCCTCATCGAACTCAAGGTCGATGGGTTCTGGTAAGTCTTTCGCAATTACTTGAATGTCCCCGCGCGACGATGCGTCGCTGCCTTCGGGTATGTCGATACTAGCAGAGAAGATCCTGCCGCCGTTGCCCTTGGAGGGCCCTTTCTGAGTCCAGAAGATCTTTCCCAACTTGTCGGACACGGTGATACCGACAGGCCAGTTGGTCTGGTCGGCGGCCAATTGAGGATCTTTAGAGAAATCCCCCGTCTGAACGAGAATCTCATGCCCTGTTCCGTCCAGGTTACATCGATGAATGCGGAGCCCTTCGCGGTCACAGAAGTAGATCTTCTTGCTTTTCTGGCTGATGTGCAGTTGCTTGGGAGTGTGGGCATGACCACGAGGGATGACGGTATGAATATCGCTGCCGTCTAACTTGGCGCTATAGACAGCCCCATCATTGGCAGGGGGGTAGCCCATGCAAGTCCAGTACATCCTGTTGCCATACACGTCGATACCATCTGGGACAGCCTGTCCAGAGACCAGCGCGTTTGGGCGGGCGTTTTTATTCTCAACTGAGAACTCCAGGATCTGGCCACTAGAGAGGTAAGTCTCGGGCGTCAGTTCCCCAGGGCTTGCACCTTGGTAGAAGTTGAGGACGAGGAGCTTGGTCTTCTCGCCAGACGGCGGCACAGGGTATAGTCCACCCTGATCGGATTTATTTCCAAGTTTTCCCTTGGCGATGTAATTCTCGTGCAGCCACTCCAGGGTTGTCTTGGGTAGGCCACGTTTCTCAACATAGTTCTCCTCGATGTGCTCGACGGTATCGAGGCCAACACTGTCTATACAATTCATGTCAGAACTTATGTACGAACAAGGATAGTAATAGGGATGGGGATCAGGTTACTAAGACGGATGTTAATGATTGATTTCTATACCAGGGATGGGGTGTATCAGACATACCCCATCATAGTGCAGGGGCCAGTTGGCGACTGGTACATATCCATCCAGACTTGGTCAATGGTCTGGGGATCAGCAACGCCTTCCGCGATGACCATTAGCACCTCACGCTTGATAGATGCCCAAATACGGTTGAAAATGAAGCCGGACGACTCTTTTTTGGCAGTGACGGGTTTTAGCCCGCACTTGGTCAACTCTTGCGAAAGGAAAGGGAAGAGGTTGCCAGCAGTGCTGCCAGATGTCATAAGTTCCACGATAAGGGCCTGTAAAAGTAGTAGAGTTTCATTTTAGCATGTAGACTTTATTCTCAAACCGTGGGTTCCTGTCAGACGATAGCGATGCGATGAATAATATTCGCAGGCTCTCAGCCACTATGGACGTACCTGGGGAGGCATCATGAAATGTGTGTTGAGCACGCGAGCCTTGGTGGATTCCTTGACCTTGCCCAAAAGCTCTCTTGACATAAAGGACGAGCTATTAGAGGCCAGGATACAATCCGACGGCGCCTGCTTCTCAAGGGCCAGGAATGTATCTTCCTTAAGCCTCAGAATCTCCGGCACAGCCTCAAAGACAAGCCAGGCGTCCTTGACAGCTGCACCGAAGTCTTCGGTCGCCTCCCATGATCCCTTTTCTCCATGGGATATGGTGAGATAGTCGGTGATGTTTGCGTCGATGTAGGCAATCGCATCTGTCCTCGACTTTTCAGATGGATCTCGGATGATGACGTGCCATCCGACGCTTGCAAAACAAGCAGCAATTCTACGTCCCAAGACACCACCGCCTAGAATGGCGATAGGTCGGGACGTGTAATCTTTTGGGCGTGACCAAGTCATTGTTGGTGGTACGTAGTGGCGTCAAGGAATCGTCGAAGGAAAGATATTTTCTGTCCAGAACCCTGGACCAGCAGCCAGGAGGTTTCTTGTTTAAACAATAAATGCCATTTTTAAAGACACCTCCTCTAACCATTGCGTCTCGTATTTCGTCATGGTTCTCAGAAGCTGCAAGTGAACAAACAACCAACCGCAATCGTCTTACCCCAGCCGAGGAATGTGGGGTCAGACAGTGGGGAATGTCACTTCAGTATCAGGAATACTACGATTTTAAAACTCTAGGTGAGTTAGCTTGAGGAATGGCTAGAGCGACATATTCAGCTGAAGTGTGATATGTGCCGGAAAGGGATGTTGAAAACCTGATTTCCTCTTACCAGGAACAGGAAGTTTATCACCATGACCTTGGCGCAGGCCTCGGAACACCTCGGCGATTGCATTAACGCCAGTTGATGCTGATCATATCCACCCACCGAGCCGGCGCTAAATGTTCCGAGAAAGATGTTCCGAGAAAGATTCCCTGATCCCAAGTTCTCCTTGCTGATATAGGAAGTGACCTTCGATGCATGCCCCAGGAAGAAGGTTTGGGGTAGTCAGAAGCTGGTGGCGGTATTGAGTTCATGAGTCAGAAGATTAACTACAGTAGTAGATAAACTTCTGGTGTAACCACAATCGGTAACCGTAATCGATAACTTTCCATGCCCAGGTCCCAGCTGAGACATCATGACGATTCTTTTTGCAGACGCCGGAAAGAGACTTGAGATGCTTGGCTCCGGCTAAGTATTCCCCTGGACCGAATCCCTAGCTCGTGTATGCGAATAGACGTAGGGAGCCAGTTTCTCGTCACTGAAGTAGCATCTCATGTCGAACAAATCTCGGTGATTCCCTCGCCCATGATCCTGAGCTTGACATTATGCCCGGTGATATTTTTCTGTATTGTGTTTGATCACCTCTCGCGTTTATATCAGGTTAGCCCAGGTGCTTGATTCGTAGGGGATGCGACATCATCCATCACCGACTACCCGTCTGAACCGTCCGCGAACCATGTAGTCTCCTTTCCAGAGTCTGGCAGTCACTCCAATTCGCCTCGACTGTTGCCAGGTCCAGTTTCCCAAAGTCAGAGGTCCATCGCATCGGACTCTGTGACTGAGCAATAGTTTTTCGTAGCTGATCGAGATGCCTCAGGTAGGGGCTGGCAACAATCTTCTGGAGGAACAAGGAGACAATGTCCGGTGTTTCGCAAGTCAGGCCTGGTAGCGAGGAATAGTTCGCGAGATAGAAGCACAGATCGTCGGCGATACTGGTCTTCGGAGGGCCCTTGTCTCACCGTGACTCCGATGTCCGAGGCGAAGAAATCAACACAAGCTACTTCTGCTGGTTGCTGACCGACTGGGAAAATGTGACCTCCACCAGCCGCCTCATTCCTTGTCACGACGTTTCTCAAGCCTGGGTCGCATATCACTATGCCTAAAATCTGTGTTTAGAACCAGTAAACTTGATTTCAATGGGAAGAGTCAGTACTCACTGGTCCAACCATCTTCTGATAACTTGTTCCAAACAAAGCATTTGCACTTTACAGTGCCAATACTATCAAGTTTACCATTGACTCGTGTCAGACTTACATACCTCCCCGTCTCTGAGCATCTGAGGGGAGCGTGTTTGATGAGGCTGCTCGGTAGAGTAACCAAGATGCGAGGTGACATGGAGAGATATTGTTGCAATGTGAGGCTCGAGGTCAGCACGCTGCAAGAGCCACCACTTGTGGATGAAGTGGTCACTGTTCGCTCGTAGTTGGTAAACAAAGAAGGATGCATTCGAAAGTGGTCCCCAAGAACTGTTGCAACGTCTCTGTTCATGTTCTCAAAAACATAAGCCGTTCGCCGAGGCTTATTTCCTTTCCTTTTTTGTGCCAAATATTTAGCCAGAGCGACCGGCCCTTGGAGGGGAAATACAAGGAGCTTATCAACTTGATCATTGTCGAACTCAATGGCCCGAATATTGACCAGGCGGGTTTCCCAGGAAATTCCACATCTAAGCGGTTTGGGGTCTGGTTGGAGCAGATATGGATCAGAAGCGCAAAGACCATTCACATGATCCTGATATGAACCATTCCATGCAATTCAAGATCGGTTCATTTAGATAGATACACGTATCAGAACAGAGCTTCAAGAAATTTGAAAGCCGAAGTTATTAAAGCCCAACAAGATCATTTAGTTAGAAATAATGTGATTTGCGGGGCCACAATGCATAACCTAGGCAGCAGCGCTAAAAAGTGTTCCTTTTTGTACTTTCAAGGGTTGTGGAGACCAAAAATGAAAATCCCAAAATGATGTGTCTGGTGATACGGAGAAAAGAAATACATTCTTCTACTTTTTATTAAGCACAGCCTTGAAGTTTGTTTATCGGTAGCTACTGCGTCTCCTGCCAAATGATATCATGGTCTGGCTCAATTGCTGTTGGCTGGGCAATGAGGACTTGAGACCGACCTTAGATCAATTCGGCGTCCGAAGTATGAACACGTATCTAATTAATGAAGTCAAGGCAGAATCTGCCATTATTTCGTTCATTACCGCGGGACTCTAAATACAGGATACTCCATCCCCGCTTCGACCGGAATGATATTGAACTTCACGTAACTGTCAATATTCTCCGGCTCCAGAGCGATAAACGCCAAAGCCGCATTCTGTTGCCTCGTGCTAACGTAATAGCTTCCGGCCGGCAGCACGACTTCTCGACGGGTCGAATTGGTGGTGACGGTATTGAGATACGTGCCTTCATATAGCTCAGGTTCAACAACTGAAGTCTCAATCCTCAAGGTTTCCAATGTCCGTCGAAACTCGTAGTTCATCCTTTCAACTTTCAGTCCCAGGATTTCGAGCCTCTCGGCAACATCGGACCAAGTCCGCGGGATCACATAAGCTTCGGGTCGGGGTCTGGTGAGATTGGCAATCGACGGGGTAGTCCGCTGGAAGTCGATTGGCACTTGCACAACACTCCCGTTACGAGTATCGACCATGGTAAATGTCCGATTCTCAGGAACATATGAATCGGTGATGACGATATCTTCATCACTGTTGATGAAATCCTCACGAGCGTTTTCCACGACAGACCTGACCTTGTCAGCATCATCCCTCGCCAACTCAAGAATGGTCTGGATTTTGATAAGAGCAGTCGCAACACGACGTTGAAAGTGCTGATTGGCGATACGAATACCGCGCATCTCGAGCAAGAATGAGATCGTCTGTGTCAGCCCGACTGCATTACGGCCAGTGCGTGCCTCGGTCACAGCTTCAGTGAAGCGAATACGCGATCCTTCTGTTCGGCTCGAAGGCCCAGTTACATATGGCTCCCACCGAAGGCCTTGGGACTCAAGTTTCCCCCCTACAGCTGGGATGAAGAAGTCGAGGAGCTGCTCGCGAATCTTGGGATGAATGTTGGGGTTGATGCCGCCGGACAGCAGAGAGTCGGCGCCGTGTTGGTAATGCCCCCCGTAGATTGTAGGCACAGTGAACTCGTCTACAACGACACGTTAGACACAAAATCAGTAGGCAATAATAGAAACTTACGCATGTCGAGAGCAATATGAGGGTTCCATTCACTGACGACTCGCTTGATATCCCTTGACTGACGACGCATAAGCTTTAGGTGTTCCCGATTAGGATCAAGATTTGAAGCCAACTGTCTCTGAAAATAGGCAACACCGTCGACGTTATATCGAGGAAGGATCTTGATGTCCATCTTCTCCAAGATCGACTTGGCCCACTCAGGTTCCGCATCCATCTTACCCAGGAACGCAAGGACAGACTCATCAGCAGCTGGCTCATTACCATGGATTGCAGCTTGGAGATAGATGCGAAGCTTGCCGCTACTCGAGTTGGTATTTGGCAGTGACAGAAAAACATATTGAATCGCACGGCCTTCTTCCGATTGAAAAGCCGCGGATTCATAGCTCATCCAGTCATGCTTCTGAGCAAGGTTGCGAATAAAGTAGTCTTGGTGACATTAGCAAGGATTTTGGAGGCATTGAGATTGGTGGTCTGACCGAGCTCAATATCATTAGTGGGACCTTCAGTGCCGTTTGAGAAGCGAGCAGGGATCTTCTCAGGGCTCAGAAAAGCAGGTGATCGGAGAGTGATGTTGACGTCGGGGAAGTTGGCTGAGACTAGGTCAGAGTCTTTGGTGGTAGGTGCCCAGTTCTCGCCATACTGGAGACCTTTCTGTATACCGCCTGACTGTCCTGCGACAACAGATACCAGGGCCGCGAAAGCAACAATTCGTTGAGCCATTTTGGAAAGGATCTTGGCAAATTAAAGGATCGTCAAAACCTCAGAGGTGATACGGTATGCTACTTCATGGGGGCACCAGCTTTTAAATACGACGCGTTGTGCTCCCATCGCATCGGTCTCGGTCATTCATCGGGACTTATTCTGAATCCGTTCGTCGCTTGAGGTCGATCGTCACATTGCAGTCAAGTATCGTAACATCAAGTAGGATTTCATTATCAATTACCTCCGCATTCTAACCAAGTTGATACGATGGAGTGAATGACGAACTGAGGGGTATGCTTGGCATCGATGATACTCTGGAGCTGGGGATGATGAGCATGTAGAATTGCCGGATAAGGTAGGTCGATAGATAAGCTTAAGTAAAACTCCGCAATAACCCGATTTTAGTACAAAGTTTATCATGCTTCGCTTGAGACTCGGAATTTTCTTTGAGGGGGCTGGTGCCTGCATTGGAGTCCACCCGGTGTAATTGCGAGCTAGAATATGCAGATGAATGGCGCGAGATTTTAGGGAATCTTTCTTGTAATATGGTCCGACGCATTCTCTTATAGCTATATGAAAACTACTCTTGGAGGAGGTAATCCACAGTGAGGTTTGCTCAATCTAGAAGCTATCGCTACTGAACCTACTCCTTGTCTCCCGCAGCTTTACCATTAGTGGGATCCTCTTGAGGAGGCACCTCGACGAGAACCTCGCCAGGCTCTTCATCAGCCCCAGCTTCCTTATCATACTTCGCCTCATCAACACGAAGCACTTCATGCGCCAGCTGAAAGTAAGACTTAACCTCTCCTGAAACCTTCTTCTTCTGCTGCTCCTTCGCCCCAAGCTTCTTAGCCTCAGCCAGAGCCTCAGCAGGCTCCATATTCCAGAAGGCTTCATGGGTAAGCGCCCGGATCTCAGCCGAGTTCTTGCGCACGTCTTCCTCAAACAACTCTGGGGTTCTGACTGACGGTGCCCACAGGCTCAGCTCGTACATGAGCCGATCAGGGTTGACGACGGCTGTCCACCCGAGGCTAAATGCGATGGAGAGAAGAGGTCCAACGCCGGGTGCAAAGCCTAGACCGAAGGCAACGGCGTTCTTGAAGAAATCCTCGAACCAACTTCCCTTCTCACCCTTGCCCCACTCAATGTCCAGGCCACTGTGCGCTCGTCCAATGGTAATCCAGCTAAAGTCGTACGCATCACGGTAGGAGTCGGTAACAGACACAGTTCTGATAGTATCACGATGGACAAGCTTGATGAACTTGGCTTCGTAAGGGTTTACCTTGCGGAACTGACGAGGGCAGCTCAGAAGTTCCGTCAGACCCGTGATGTCGAAGCCGATGGTATGTTCGCGCCAGATACCGAGGCCACTGGCAGTGGTTGTCTCGTGGCCTAAGAAAGACGAGCCTCCGCGCCAGATACTCACGGTTCTGTTCTGTGTGAAAGATACCTGTAGCCATTTGCTGAGGTTAGGATGGTCTTTGCTAGCAGACATGGCTACAGGAATGTAAATGGCTCGGATGCGAGCAAGCATCCATGACAAACCTTAGTATCGTTCGTATTGAAGAAGAACATCCTCTAATTATAAAACTTACATCGATCCAAACCCATCGTTCTTCCTTGGTCGGCATCGGCATTGTCATGAACCAAGCCTAAAGGCATCTCCATCAGCATGTCCCCTAAGACGCAACATTAGGGCAAATCCTTACCTCAGCAGCATCTCCTTTCTCATGGTTCTTGAACCGGTTACCATTAGTGCAAAGATTATGCTCAAGGCGTCTTCTGATATCTGACTCGCGAGGACCGTAGCTAAAGGGCAACTGTTTCCAGTTTCCGTAGTGGGTGTTCCAACTACTACCAGTGACGATGGCGTAAGGTGAGCGCTGATGATAGTGACCTGTCCAGGAGTTTGCGTTCTTGGAACCGTGGTCAGCCTCGACGTTTCAGATATACTCAACCATGAGGTGGGAGTAGAAGTGGGCGGGGTTATCTCTGTAGTGAGCGGGATCATCGTTGCGCAGGACGCTACGCATGAAGAAGATTCCCCCCTCGGGGTATGGCATGCACATGATGACTGAATGTTCTAGAAGCCGAAAGAGATAAGTTGAAGAAGAATTTAGTTGCGGATAGTACAAGAATCAGTGCTTCGTGGGAAGAAAACCTTCTTATATAAGAAGAGCAGTTGTGGAGCGTGTGCAAGACCATGATGCGACCCAGCCTGTACCAACAGGATATAGATCCCACTCAACTTGAATTAGTCGGCGCAAATGCATGAGATCGAGCGAATAAGCTAAAGGAGAAGGTCTCGGATCCTGGCCACCCGAAACATTTTACCTGAAACCTGCATCCATGCAATGCAACCCAATCGTTATCTTCCGACTCGAATCGGCGAAGGTGATAGCGATCGTGGCCATTTGAATGAGAATCAGTGAGACCGTCTTGAGATATTTACCAGCTTCCTGAGCTTTTCTATTACAATATTTGTCTATACCATAACCCTGTCTCAAGGTGATAAAGAAGAAATTTAGTTAGATCGGCAAGCACCTTTACTGCTTAGATGTGAAGCCCAGCTTTCAGCGAGCGGTCAGTTCGTACCAATCTCCTGATGCTTTGCTATGATGATAGAGCTGTAAGGGGACAGGCTTCAGCGATATTTTAAAGATATCTGTTGCAGCACACTACAGAGCAGCGAGACCCTGAAATATGACAGAGAGGAACCTGAAGCGCTTTGAATCAACCGTTACCAGAGTCATCTGCTACGAGCTAAATATAGGAGTAGCCTAATTGGACTAGAGCATGTCTAGAAGATAAGAGGGCTGTACTGATTAGGGATGGCCGAATTCAATCAATTATACAAGCCAAAATCAAGCTTAAAAGCCTAAGGGCGAGGTGGAACACGATCCTTGTAAACTAGGCTAGCTGCTGTTAAGTCACCATCAAATCCAGTCTCTTGCTTTTTTCCCACTTGTACCCGAAAAGGCCCCGCACTACCCGTTCGGGCTGTATTGGTGGTTGATCAATTTGGTTCCATAGGCTTGAAGCTATTGCTAAAGCCTTGGCCAACGTCATAAGTATGCCTCGACAGGCTAAACTCGTTGGGGGCCATTTTCTAATGTAGGCATATTATAAGTTTAAGGCTTGATGCCATTAAGGCAGAAGGAGGATTCGGTAAAAGCGACCCTTCCAAGCCATAATCATGAAGGCACTCGCAGCAATCCTCCTCTTTGTCTTTCCATCCATCGCTGTCTCGCTCACCAAGCGCGACTGCGAACGCTTCGAGCTGACCGCTCCTGGACCCGAGGGATGGACCAAAATGGGCCAACCACTCCGCGTTTCCGAAGTCGTAAACTGCACCGCGCAAAGGGCCAAAGAAAATGGCGACGGCAAAGGAAACTGCAACATCCAACACTATAAAATGGGGATCATCGCCAACGCAACTGTCAACAGCACTGACGGCGCAACTTTTCAAGCACCATCTCCAGCAAGCCTCAACACTTCCATAACAAACAAAAAGGCCATTATCGAAGCTCTTAAACACCGTATAAGCCCGCTGCAGAGCGTCAACTTGGAAAGACTCGTCGTGATACCCTTTACTGCACCTTTTAATACCACGCCAAACGGAACTTATGGGTATTGGACATTTACGCCTGCGATACAGTGCTGGCGGGGACATCCCAGAGACTGTGATGGTGGTGTGGAGGACGACTTGGACGGTTATTCGGCTGTGGTTTGCGGCTTTAGGCTTAACAGAAATTCGGGAGATAACAATGGCACCGCGTATGAAGGCAATGTTACTTTCGTGGAGAGCGACGAGGAAGATGCTCCTGAAAAGTCCGAGAGCAAGCCATGGCCAGAACTTAACAGGGCTCGTGAAATCGCCAGGGAATGGGATGTAGCTGATACAGACTCTGGGGCCACTAGATATCACGGGATATCGACGGCTGCCATTTGGTCATTTCTTGCTTGTCTTCTTGTATTTATCTAGCTCGGAATATTTTATCAGCATTGCACACAAGTCTTGTATCATTGCAACTCATTTATCCTTGTTTACAAGAACAATATGTCACTGCATGTGAATACTTCTCAAACCTTACGTCGCCTGAGGGAATAGTTTGCCAGTTACCATACAGTGGCCTAATACTTGGATTCTTGGTACATATTATACTGTAGAAGAGGGTAGATGGGAATTCCAATAGCTATAACAATTACTCAGACCAACAGGAAAGCAAGAATCAAGATAAATTAACGAAAAGGTATAAAACTCCTAATATTTTAACTTACTACATTAGAGTAATGGGATTATTGGTTATCTGACATTGCTGATCAGTGTGGTTTCATAGGCCTTTGGACAGTCGCGCCGCCTTGGCCAACGTCATTGAAGCCGTTGAAGAATTGGGGGCCATTTTCGAGACCAAGGCAGCAACACAAAATCAAAGGATTTGATTCAACACTCAAGAAGGTACCAAATCAATGTAATACACAATGACAAGAATAAAGTTTACGATATTCTTCCTCGTATTCCGTATTCTTCCCAACCGCATCCCCATCGCTATCGAAGCGCAACTGCCATAATTTCAAGCTAGAATCACCAAGTGACTTCTCGAAGCAGTGCGAGATGTAGCAGATTCTAAAACGATGAAGTATGTTAGCTTGCAGCGACTTGAAGTCATACCATACTCGAACTCATATTGGGTCATACCTAAGGCAAGCTCGTATACTAGACCTAGACGCCTGACATGAACTATTGGTCCGGGGCTCTAGATGACTGTGGTAATGGTGATGATCTGAATGATACTGATGTGGTGATATGTGGGCTCAGGATAGTACCGTGGCAAGGTTGGGTTTGTGGAGCATAATGATTTTTAGGAGTGAACCTCGTGTTAAGCCTTAGCCAAATTATGGAAAGGCCGTTGATATAGCTGAGCAATGGAAGAAGAATAACGTAGATGTAGATGACTCGTTGGCCACAAACTCTCACACTATTATCCCCATAACCACGCAGACCTCCGTTGTATCTCTGTCTCTGGCCATCCTGTTACTTAGGCCTACTGCGAACCTGTCTTCATGAGGTTGCGGGCGTGAGAGACCGTTCGTCCGTCCACCGAATACTATTGTTATATCCCGTAATTAGCAAAATCGTCGCCCGTCAAGTTGCGCCAGCGATTGTCGAGCAAAAACAGAATAACTTTTTTACTTACCGGAGCCTTGGAAAACCATTGCTTGCATCCGAGACGCTTCACTTACCCTACGGTGAGCAATCAGTCTGTGGACGTGACATACAGGCTAAAGTCAATTCTCGACTCGCATAGCGGAACGAAAACGAAGTTAAACGAGCTGGCCACAGGGGAACTTTTGTGCTATTCCCGGAAACACCCATAATGGCCCACACAAGTCTCTGGCTGCAGCCAATTAGATGATATGGTTGGTTCCAAAGGATGCCTGGGGTTACTCGACTGGTCCCTTTTATTTCAGTCACCGTCGGTTTTCTCTTTCTCGTTCTCGTTTTCCATCCCGAGTTTTTTACAAGCGTTCCATCTCGATTGCAAATATTGGTGTCTGTCATGTCGAGCAACACGCCAACAGCGTTGCCATCCGGAGCCTCGGAGCATCGAGGTTCCAAGACGAAACGAGGGCACAGAAAATCGAGAAAGGGATGTCAGACATGTAAGCTAAGGCGCATCAAAGTGAGTCTCAACCCAGCTCATCCCTCGCCCCCTCTTGCATTCAAGGTTCTTATTTGAATACCTTTAGTGTGGAGAAGAGAAACCGATCTGCGCTCACTGTGAGCGACGAGGTGAAGAATGCCACTATATTGTTCCATTTCATACCAGGAACTACACCACACCCGTCACCTCGCCGCCGTCTGCAACGACGCTAAGCCTTGGCTTGTTAGACTTGGAGCTCATGCATAATTTCTGCACGTCGACTTATGCAACGTTGAGCAACGATGTGGCAGTCCGCGATCTCTGGAGAATCCGCATCGTCAGACTTTGTTTGAAATGTGATTATGCCATGCTGGCAGTCTTATCTGTCTCAGCACTCCACCTCAGCCACTTCTCAACAGAACGAAAGGAATTTCTCCGCGAAAGGGCTATTGTGTATCACAATCAGGCACTTAGCATCGCGGCTCCTTTTATCGACGCCTACGACAACACAAACGCTCAAGAGCTGTTTGCCTTCTCGATCTTGACTATTTATTACTGTAAGTACCCCACGCATTCTCATTGTGATGCCTGCTCTAAGTGATGCAGCATTCGCACAGACCCCAGAGAAGGAAGACGGACCGTATCCTCCTTGGGTGGTTTTAATCAACGGGTGCGCAAGCTTTGCCTCGTTGGGTGACAGCGCTCTCACCCTCGGCCCCTTCTCAGTCCTTCTCTCCAATGCCCGCAGACGTTTTAAAATCAGGGAGCGTGTCTTCAAAATCGACTATGTGCAACAGCTCAAGGTATTCATCGATGAGACGGTCACAGATCCAGCACAGTGCTCTATCTACCAAGATGCGCTTTCCGCATTGAACCAGACGTATGGTGTTTTCTATGAGACGGATGGTGATAAAGACTTGGTCGATATCTTTTCTTGGACGGTGCCAGCTAAAGCTTTCTTTGAGTTCGTGGCGGATGAAGAACCCGAAGCCCTTGTTGTCCTTTCTTACTTCTGCGTCTTGTTACACAAACTGCCCAGTCAGTGGTGGCTGAGCGGCTGGGTCAATCATATTATGATGCGGATATATGGTTCTGTTGGAGAGAAGTATCTGCCCTATTTAGTATGGCCGATGGAGGAGATTGGTTGGTTGCCAAAGAATTGAAATTTGTTCATGTTTGCAGATGCTCAAGATGCCTCGCTAAGCCCAAGCGGACGAGGTGACGAATCATGATCTGTGCATGCCTCCCCACGCTGACTGCAGGCTTCCCCTTCAGGGTCCCTGGTCTCGTTTTTCGTTCTCGCTACCCACTCTCGGTTTCCAAACGACGTGACGGGATCAGTATCGGTCTCCACAAGCCGCAGCTGATAAGCGACGACGTAGAAGCGCATCCAGGTCTTTGGTTCGCATAGAACCCGAAATGCCAAAATTGCCAAACGTAACAGCCCTTATACCGATATGAAGGCTGAGCCGGGATGTTCTCCCCGAAGCGACCAACAACATTCTATTTCGCATTTCCAGCCATGGAATGTCAATCCTATCTTGTACATAAAAGCTATTCTCTCCTTCGCTCAAAGAATCCTGAACATTGACCTTGGAGCTGCTTTCAATTGAATTCACCAGCAAATATGGACATCTTCCCAAGAACCGATACTCCTGACGGTAGCAAGCCGGACTTCAAGCTGTTCAGGTATACTCCATCATTACCTGCAGCCATCATCGCGGCTGTCATTTTTGCGATTCTTTCCTGCCTTCATACCTGGCGCCTCGGAAAAGCCCGAGCCTGGTACTTTATCCCGTTTGCAGTGGGCGGTGCTTGTACGTGTCCACAACTTACGCACGCGCAATGGTGAAGCCTTCTAACTTGTCACTTACAGTTGAAACCATTGGTTACGCTGCTCGAACCGTATCTCACAAGAATCAGGAGTCTGTACCTGCCTTCAGTCTCCAAGCGATCCTTATCCTCGTTGCGCCCGCCCTCTTCGCCGCCTCGATCTACATGATCCTCGGCCGAATCATCATCTCCCTCCGAGCTCAACATCTCTCGTTGATTCCCGTTCGATGGTTAACAAAGGTCTTTATCTGTGGTGACATCTTATCCTTCTCGCTACAAGGAGCTGGAGGCGGTATTCAAGCGTCCCGCACCATTGAGGGATATAATCGAGGTGAGAAGATTATCCTCGCTGGTTTGTTTGTTCAGATCGTGGTCTTTGGATTCTTTGTTATCACTTCGGGGCTATTCCACATGAAGTGTCTCAAGAACCCAACATCGGTCGCCCGAGAGAATGCCTTCCCGTGGAAGCTTGACCTTAAGGTCTTGTATACCGTCAGCACTATTATTTTGGTTCGAAGCATCTTTCGCGTAGTCGAGTATCTTCAGGGTAACGCCGGATTCTTGGTGTCTCATGAAATCTTTCTCTACATTTTCGACGCAGTTCTTATGGCAATTGTAATGGTTGTATTTCTCATTTGGTATGTTGACCACCTTCAATACAAGGACGGCAGCCAATACATTCTCGAACCATGTGTTGCTGAGGAGACAAACTCATCTTGATTGGGGTGATAATAATTCGTCTTGTGTTGGATCACTATCTTGGAGCGGTGGTATTGCGCGGGATATAGTGGTATATTATCAATATATTATTAGTTTATCGTTAAGTATAATATCTCAATCAACGGTGATACATAGCCCTAAGCTGTGCACAATTAATCTTCCATCACCTAACGGTAAATACAACTATGAATTTAACATGTCACTTGCCATATCCGGAGTTCAATCAAGGGTAGGATGTAGATTAATAGAAAAGCTAACGTCTCGAGGTTCTTTCATTACGGCACGGAGTTAGCGTATCACGCTGCTTAAGACCTTGTCTATTTAACAGAAATGCTTTCTACTCCTCTCAATCAAATGCCATTTCTGACTGCTATACACCCTCAGCTTGGCAGTCAGCTGACTAGGGCGCTCAATTACGAGCAACACCATAGCGAGGAACATCAAAACGTTGTCGAAGATGTTAAGGTAAGCTTCGTGTGAAATGAGATAGCCCGCATTGCTTTTTACATATTCGATCAGCCGCTAGACTTAACAACAATGACCAGACCAGACACAGGGTATAGCGTAGAGCTACTACACAAAGGAGTACGACGATCAATAAGTAATAATAAAAGTGGAAATACTAGTCTGGCGGATACATTTCACTAGAGACACAGCCTCAGTCTTGCATTCTGTGACCCAGCCTTTCCCAACTACTGCTCATATGCTCATTGTATTCTCCTTCGGATTTCCCCCGGTGGTGTTAGATTTCGTGTTTGGCTTGACGTCCCATAATGCCCAGCTCTCAGTGGGCTTGGGTCTCTTCCTCTTGGCCCACCAGGCTGTCGGGCATGACCCGTTGGAATCACTGACGGGCCTACATTCGGGCTGGGACCTCTAAGTGGTGGTAATGTCCCCGGTTGTCGTTGGGTACCAGAAAGCTGACCTCGAGGTCCCAAACGGCTGGGGCTCACACCTCGTCTGGTATTCGATGTTGACGGATAGCTGAGGGGAAAGGTGGACGCGCTTGACATAGTGTTAGCTCCTAGAGGTGGCGTTGACATCCGGCGCGGCGTCGAGCTTTGATATGCATTCGCATTTGTGTTTGGGCTGCTTGCTCGCCGAGCATGAGTTTGCTGCGGATAGCCAAGAGAGGTCCCAGACATTGGTATGCCTGAGCCCGAGCCTACCGGAGCTCTCTGTTGGTTATATTGGTTGAAACTTCGTTCCTGTAACTGCGCCGCCATAGGCCCGACATTGGGCGGTGCTCCTCCAGTGAGATATCGATTCTCTGGTGGGCCTTGTTGACCATACCCAGCATACGACCGGCTCTGAGAGTTACCTGGAGGAAAACGATATTCTGGCGCGGGATGTTGACTCGGTTGAGACAGCGGGCTGGATGGCCCAAATCGTTGAAATGACATTGGCGCAGCCGTCTGTCGAGGCTGGCCCGCTGCAGGACTGGGAAGTGTTGGTCCTCCTGTTAGTGGTGGACGATCACTTCTTGCTATGGTGTTGGAGGGACTGGACGATGATCGTCTGTGTCTGGAGGACGATGGTATTCCCGTCGTCTGACTTGAACTTCCAGTTGGCCCGCTTGCTGCAGTTCCTGATGCAGACCGATGATGGGATCTTTGTCTTTGGGTAGGGTCTGTGTTATTACGGGCAGAGGCACTCCCCACGACGTTATGAAGTTGTCTTTGGCCTCCCGGATACGGAGTGCCTCGACTATCGACGCGTTCATCCTCGCTGGACTCGGAACTGGTTGGGTTAATAGAGTAGGATTGCCCCGATGTCCTTGATAGACTGGGAGCTGCGGCACTAGTTGTATAACCTTGATAATATGACTGCTGTTGAGCCTGGGGGGGTTGCCAAGAAGGTGCTCTAGGCATCAGGTTCTGCTGGGATTCTGCTGAAGGTTGGTGACTGGGGAATGTTTGAGTGCCTGTAGTTTGGCCAAACCCTTGTCCACTCGACGTCCCCGGCGGATAGGTCGTAGGTTGACCATAGTTTGATGATGTACCTGGGTATAGATCTTGTGATCTAGAGGCTCGCTGGTAAGCTTGTCTGGCTAGTGTCATTTCTGGAGGTATGGCTGGATTATGTGATGTCACACGCTCTTCTTGGTACGTCCGTGGTGACAACATCGAGCCAGTGTTTGAGGAACTTGCTCCTTGTGGGTGGCGCTGTCGGCTAGGTGACGCAGGTTGTCCTTGTAACGAAGGCCTGACGTCTCGTGCTGATGTACTTGGAGGAGTGTCGGCAATACTTATTCGTTGAAGTTCAGCTCCCAAGTCCTCTGAACTACGTTGTATAGTTCTGAATCTTTCTATCGACTGTCTCCTTTCAAGGTCCGTTTGAGCACCAGAGCTCTGTCTTCTTGCCTCAGCCATCTGTGTTTGCAGGCTTGCTTCCAGGCCACGGATCTCTGAAACACGCCTTCTACTAGAACTAAGCATGGTATTAGTGTATGCGCAGTAGGTTATATTGTGGTGGATAATGTACTTGTCTTGTGACATTGTGAGAGCGGTGCAACCGATATTCGAATGGAATTTGAGGTATTAAAGCTTATCTTGTATGGGAGAAGTAATGCTAGTAACCAGAAAAGAGGATGTGGCGGTCTATTTATGCCTCTTTGGCAACAATAAGAACTTTTGGTAGCTGACATTACATAAGGCAGAGCCTCAACTTAGGTAACTCATCTGTTGACCCTCTTCCTGTGGAAATTGTGACAATCAACTGCTATCATTAAGCCGGTTCAATGATTTATCGCCGAGCTGAAACTACTCTGCAGTCATGCAGCCACACTCGAGTGCTCCAGCCAGTGAGGTGATGCCACCTTTCCGTCGTGAGGGGTTTTATGCAGCCGCCTTTGTGAGTTGGGAGCCTGCTTTCAACCGTCATCATCGATGATAAGGGAGGGTTGCATATTTGACAAGCTACATACGTCACTCGTTCTGGTCTGGCAACACTGTCGGATGATACACCACCAGAAGTTCTATCGTAGGCTCTTCCAAAGGTTTTGAAGCGATGGCAGACGAATCAGCCGAGAGCCTGACTTTGGAGGAATTGGAAGTGGCTATTGTAAATCTGAGAAACAGCTTGGAGACGATGTTGCAAGACGACCCCAATTTCTATTCTCATACGACTCTGCTTGCACATGCACTTCGAAAGTATTACCTTTTATTACGACCACATGGACATTTGAGTACTCTCGAGGAGTCCATCACCTTGCTGCAACAAGCTGTCGAGAGTTCTTCCGCAGACGATGTCAAGAGAGCTGAGTACCTTATTAGTCTCGCTTTCTGCTTGAGTCTTCGTTGCGATGCGACAGAATCTGAATTCGATGCTGTAGAAGCTTCCCGGTTAGCATACGAGGCCATGAATGGGGTAGAAAAGGATGATCCGTCGTATGCTACAATTCTGCAATCAGCATGTCATTTCATCAGCAAAAAGGCAATCAGGCTCCACGATGAAGATGATTTGGGAAATGTGTTCAATATGCACAAGTACATACTGTCGGTCACAAACATCGATCATCCCGAACTCAAGTCGCGATTCCGGAACTACGACAATACACTGTTTAAAGGGTACTTGGCATTCGGACACGTAGAGTATCTGCAGGCCGCGATTCGAGTCTCGGAGGATATCATCAATATCCCGGATCAAAGCTCAGAAGAACATGCAAGAAATGTATGGATTCTTGGCCAGCGTCTCGTTCAACGATACTTGAGGACCGGAACGTCTGCAGATTTGGATGATAGTATAAGAGCGTGCCAACAAGCTGTCGACGACACTCCGCTCAACTCTAAGGATCGGCAGCGAAGGCTGCAGTCCCTTTGTGATAGGCTGGGAGAGAAGTATTCTCTGACCCGAGAAGAAGACGATTACCAGGCCGCCAAAGTGGTGGTAGACCAAATTCTTGATCATTTGCCGACGAAACACAAGAGTCGAGCCCGATGCCTTGGAAACATTGGAATTATTCTGAGTCTCCGATATAGACAAACAGGACGTGATGATGACTTTCAACGAGCCATTCGTGTGGCTAAAGAAGCCGTCGATCTGACTGCTGACGGCGACATTGGACGTGCTGTGCGACTGAGTAACCTTGGTGTAGTGTATGCCGAGGCATACGACAAGACTGGAAATACAGAGCAACTCGAAGAGGCGATCCGAATCGGAAGAGAAACCCTCACTGCCACGCCGAATGATCATCCAGACAAAGCCCTGCGTCATTTCAATCTTGCAGACAGGCTTCAACTTCGATATTGTGAGTCGGAATCAACCGATGACCTCAAGGAAGCTATTTCCTTGTATCGACTCACCCTACGTGAGTTTAGGGCCCCCATGTTTCTTCGCGTTGAGGCTGGTTACTCCCTGATGCAGGCTTGCGTCTGGAACCGCGATTTAAACGAGGCATACAAGGCTGGCGCCGAAACCATCGATCATCTGTTACTATTCAGATCGTTTTCACTACAAAACACTGATATACAGCGTGAAGCAAGCAAACTTTTAGGTTTGGGAACTGAGACAGCATCACTTGCTTTGACAGTGGGTCGGAGCGCAGAGACTGCCCTTGAGTTTCTTGAGATGGCTCGAGGAGTCATGGCATCTTCGATCAATATGCTCAGGGCCGATATCAGTGGTTTGGAGGCGAAGTTTCCGGAACTATCCGCTAGGTATAATCGTCTTCGAGACCAGCTTGACACAGGTTCGGTTCCTGAATCCGACTTTGCCCTGGGCGAAGAGGTTTGGGGAAATGGGATGAGTCACAGATATGACACCGGAGAGCAAATTTCAGCATTGCTGAAGGAGATACGTGCAAAACCGGGGTTTAAATTCTTTCTGAGACCTGACGATGTGGAAGGGATGAAGCGTGCAGCTGACCTCGGCCCTGTTATTGTGGTCAACGTCGGGTCTCTGCTTTGCGACGCCATAATCATCCAGCGAGATGGTTTCAGTGCTGTTCATCTTCCGAGCCTGAGCAAGAGTGATATCGACTCGAAGTATCAGTCATTAGGTCAAGGCAGTTTAAGGGTTCTCGAATGGCTGTGGGATGTCGTTGCTGAGCCCATACTAAATGCGCTGGGTTTCACTGGAGCACCGCGCGAGGGGGAGATGAGAAGAGTATGGTGGATTCTGACAGGCTCTTTGAGTACATTTCCTATCCATGCTGCAGGGCGGAACACTCAACGAAACGGTGATACGGTGATGGACAGAGTCATGTCTTCATACGCTACCTCAGTATCAGCTATTGTACAGAGTCGAAGGACGGCGCCCGCTTCTCACGATGAGGCGCTATTGGTGTCTGCTAGTGAAACGCCCGGTCACCGGACATTAGCTTTTGCAGGAGAGGAAATCAGTGTGCTCCGAGATATCTGTCACAGGATGAATCTCAAGCCTGTTGAGTCTGAGCCCATTAGAGAAGATGTGACATCACACCTACGAAAGTGCAAGATCTTCCATTTTGCAGGGCACGGGTACACTGATACAGCTGATCCTTCCAAGAGCCAACTATACCTCAGAGACTGGGAAACAAATCCCCTTACAGTGGCAAGCCTCCTCGAGCTCAACCTTCATCGGGAGGGTCCATTTCTCGCCTATTTATCTGCCTGCGGTACAGGACAGATCAAAAGCCAAACCCTCTTTGATGAAGGTATCCATATTATTAGTGCATGCCAACTAGCTGGGTTTCGGCATGTCATAGGAACATTGTGGGAGGTAAATGATCAGTCTTGTGTCGATATGGCTGGTATCATATACGAGGAAATGCTCAAGGGAGACATGTCGGATGAGTCGGTGTGTCGTGGTGTTCATGTTGCTACGAAAGGAAAGAGAGATCAGTGGCTTGATGAGACCTATGGCACTGAGGATGGGCCTAGGAAGGAGAAGGAGAAGAGGGATCCCGATGTCGAAAGAGATATTATTTCTCTCGATGAAGAGGATGGGCAAGGTATTCCTGGTCCTCCATTGCACTGGATTCCATATGTGCATTTTGGTGCATAATTTTAGCTTTCAACTTCGGATGTCCCGGGAACTTGCGGTGTTATCTTTATCAAGAGACCAATCGTCTTTTCAGCTTTTATCAATCTCATTCGACCCCGTAATTCTCAGATATGCTCATTTATTCATACCTCCAACGCTCTACAGATTATCTTAAACCCCAGTTTCCCATAGATTATATATCTCTCCTCATGAGCTGAAGAACTGCTCAAGCTTTGACTTTCCCTCCAGCTGCTTAATCTCTTGCTTCAACACGTCGATGCGATAGCTCTTCCACGCCTTCTCTATTCGCTCCTTGGCCTCAGGGTTCTTCGTGATGGTGCGTGACGCTGACGCAGTACCTGAGAGAAGACCTGTCTCACCACCTAGAAACAGACCGCCGACTGAAAAGAAGAAATATGTGGCAGCGTCACCCCATTTTGAAGGCGCAAGCTGGGCGGTGAGATCTGGGATAGGTTCTGTGAAGACGTCAGTTTCGTAGTGTAATACGTGATGCAAGATATGACGTACGGGTACGGCCATCCGCAAATTTAACCTCAACAGGCTTTTCCATCGCTCTGAAAGCGTTGAAGTAGGCCAGTCGCATTTTTCGTAGTCTGAAAGCGCACAAGACGCCGAAACCAAGGCCCAGCAACGAGCCCACCATGGCATGAGTCGAGACTTTGCTTCCGGCGGTCCTCAAGATGTCGCGGTCATTCTCGTTCAAGCTTATCAACGTTAGACTTTTCAGGCTTCAATTGACCGTTAAAAAAACAAGTGGTTGGACGTACTCATGCTGGAAGTGCTCTTCCGCGAGCTTCCGGAGGTCGTCACTCCTCCCGGACCGGAAAGCGGCAAGTGATTCAGACATTTTTACAATTCGGAGTTAATTTGATCAATTAGGAGAAGACGCGAAAGTTGTTTCTTGAGATGAATGAGAGAATAAAAGAGCAGTAGGTTTGAAATAAATACGGAGACGTTACGTCTTTTTCAAGACGTTGGAGCTGAGTTCAGCTCAGCTCGTAACGCTGACGTCACCATCCTCACTTCTAGTTCCTTGTCCCAATTTCGCTAGCGGGAGAAACATGAAGAATTACGCAAAACGTCATTATCGTGCCCGAAAGTATCTTTACGATTCGGCTTTTGATGTGTCATTGAATAATGAATGGCCTTATGTTGGTAGAGACCTTCACTTATGCTGACTCTGAATCAAAGCCTCCCACTCCGTCAAAAGCCCCATGATCTCAACACTCTGATCAACATTCGGTGAAGGCCGTTCAGCTGTCTTAACACCGCGGGATAAATAATCTTCCACTTTCTTCACCTGGTATCCAAATGCGTCCATGTCTGCGGGTACGATAACTTTTTCCGTCGAACCGCCGTAGGTCTTGATCTCGATGATATTATCGCCTGCGACAGGTAGCCACGGGTTCGTGATGAATCGGATCCTGCCCTTATCTCCAAGAATCGCGAAGGAAGAGTCGTTGCCGTAGCTGTCTGTTGACTGAAGACTTGCGAGAACGCCATTGTCGAAGCGGACTGTCAGTGATGCGTCGCGGACATGGATGCTACCCTCAGTTGAGATATTGCCGAAGCCGTGCAATTGACGTTTTCCGAAGGCATCGCTGCCAAACGCGGTCTCAATAACCAAGTGCAGAAGTGAGACTGGATAGCATCCCAGGTTGTAGATAGTCCCCATGCTCAGAGGATTCGCCTTCTTCCAGATGTTCGCAGAGTAATACCCTGATACACCTTTCACCGTCCCAATCTTGCCCTCCAGAAGCAACTCCTGCGTCTTCTTCATCAACGGATGCGTAAGATACATAAGCCCCTCCAAAAAGAAAACACCCGCATCTTTCACAGCTTTCTCAATCGCCTTGGCATCCTCCATCGTCGTCGCAAGCGACTTCTCAGACAAGATCGCCCTGCCTCGCTTAGCAGCCGCCAGCACTGCGGGGGTATGCATATGATTCGGCAGACCGACGTACACGACGTCTATCTCAGCCTTGTCAAGCAGCTCATCGATGGAAGTGTATCGTTCTGCAATGCCATGTTTGTCGGCGAACGCTGTTAGGCGGGCTTCGTTGCGGCCGAAGACTGCAGCGATGGTGGAGTTTTTGCTGGCGAGGATGGAGCGGGCGACGACGTCGGAGATGAAGCTCGTTCCGAGCATTCCCCAGCGCAACACGGTCATATTGACGAAGTGATCAAACTGGATGAATCAATCTTGAAATATAGAAAAGCTGAAAATTCCTGGAGGGCGTCTTTTTATAGCTTGGGCGGTTTCATCAGCATTTCGGGTTTGTTGTTGTGAACCCGCTAACGTGAAATCACTTATCTTGCTTATCTAAATCCGGCCATCTCCGAGTATTACCGCTTACAAGCTGTTAGTTCCGTTCCACCCGGAAGTTATTTACTTCTGAATTAGAAACCAGTAGTACGATTCTCTTCTTAGCTATCGCTGCATGGATATAGCATACCGTCTGTCATTTATATTCTCAACGATACTCTTTTTTTGCAGCTGTGAACGTTTTGCCTTGAGCGATATCCCGCGCCATGTTATCATCAGCCTCAACCTGTCCAGGCAAAATCTCTATGATTTTAGACAGCGTTTCCTTGGGCACGCAAACAACCCCATTCAAATCTCCGAATATGATATCACCAGGATTGATCGTAACATCAAGGGCAGGGTCCTGCAACTTCACAGGTACATTGATCTATCATGCCTTAGCAATCCATTGAGCGTTCAGTGCTCGGGGGAAGAGTCGTACCTCACTTGGGCGAGCAACCTCATAGAAGCTTGGCGTACCGACATTGCGAGCAAAGACCTTAGGTCTGTTAGTTGAAACCGCAACCACGATCTTGCCGGCCTACTGGGTAATCTAATTTGCGATGATCCTGCAAATCTCGAAATGTACCATCGACAACAGTGCCGACGGCTCCGGAGTACTTAGCTCGGGTGCTCATCAAGCCACCATAGACAGCGTTGAAGATGCCATGGGGCGCTGAGATAAAGACGACGTGATCTTTTGGGATAGTATCAATCTACAGGTCGTTAAAAAGGGGTCATTTCAAGGAAGTGAAATCTTACGTAGTGCTCCTTGAGCTTTGGTGCGTTGATCTGGGTGTTGCGGACAAATTTAACAGTATACGCAGGTCCAATGAGCTTTTTGTCGCCCTCTTGTCGTAAAGGCGACCACATGCTCAAGTTAGGAAGAAAACCGCCATGAGGAACGCCCACTTTGAGCAATGCGTCTGACACATCGCACCTGTACCAATATTAGTATATACTGATTGATCACCATCATCTTCTTTTTGTTGTACTTACGTGGAGTATGCGCGAAGTTTCTCAGCCAGCGAAAGGTCTGGAGATGCCATGGTGGATAATGTCGTGGTTGTGGAGATGTAACGTTGAAATGGAGTTCGATTGGCAACGAGGACCTTGTGAAATGACCTTAACATACTTTTTGACACTGATTCGAAGGATTTATATGTGTTGTTTTCTGAGAAAGAAATTTAATTTAGATTTTGGCGGGCTGATATGGGCACACTGGTTTCTCGGCTTGTTTCCGGGAGATTGTCCGGGACAAACTCCGGGAAGATATCCCGGACTAAATTTGCATGGACAACACGGCCAAAAGTCACAGTGCTTTATGTATAAATTGTGTAACAATGCCGCAATACTTAGGTAGTTAAGAATAACATTTTTACGTCCAATATTTTACCATAATTCGCTCTAAATTCGTTATCATGGCTGACTCCAAACCAAATGTCTATGTTCTAGACCCCTACCATCCAGACGCCATCGTAGCCCTGGAACAATCATCCGATATCAATGTCGTCCTTCCAACAGACCCAAACAAGAGCCAATATACAGAGAACGCCACTGCAGTTATGCTCCGTAGCGAGACTCGTCTCGGTGCAGATGAGCTTGCCAAGTGCAAGAAGTTGAAATATATCGTCAAGCAAGGCGTTGGCGTCGACAACATCGATCTCAAAGCAGCTGCTGCAGCGGGTATAAAAGTATACAACACTCCCGGTCTCAACGGAGAAGCGGTTGCTGAACTTACGCTCGCGTTGGCTTTGACGTTGTCACGACGAGTCGCTGAGATTGACAGGCGGACCAGAAATGGGGAGACGGTTGTGAGAAGTCAGACGCTTGGAAAGAGCTTATTCAAGAAGACATTGGGAGTTGTTGGGATGGGAAATATTGGGCTCGCTGTTGCTAAGAAGTGGGTTGGAGCTATGGAGGGCAATATCGTCGCTTATGATCCCTTCTCGGATGGAAAGCAGTGGCTCAGCACTTTTGGGGAAAGCAAATTTCGCCAGGCCTCAACACTACATGATCTCTTGAGCGCATCAGATGTCGTAACTCTTCATCTCCCTCTTACCAAAGACACCGAGAACATCATCTCAACCGCAGAGTTTAACACTATGAAGGACGGGGCAATTCTGCTTAACTGCGCTCGGGGTGGAATCGTTGACGAGGGTGCATTGTTAGCTGCATTGGAGAGCGGAAAGCTATTTGGTGCTGGTCTTGATGCTATGGTGGTCGAGCCTCCGACTATTGAGGCATACCCGGAGCTGCTGGCGTTGCCGAATGTCGTCTTGACGCCGCATGTTGGAGCTTCGACGGTTGAGAATCAAAGTCAGAGTGGTATAGCAGTTGCGGAGATTGCGATGGCGCTGTTGAGAGGGGAAGAGAAAGGAAACAGAGTAGCTTAGAGTTATGAGATATTTGATCATGCAGTAAAAAGTTGAGTATTATAAACCAACAAGCAAACACGGTTCGTCAGTAATAACGATGTTCACCTTAGCTTGCTCTTCATCATCCAATAAGATGGCGTAGATATTGTAGAGTGGAGAAGGCTAACCCAAACCAGAGTCACTAATCAAGCACGTCTAGGGCTCACTTCATCTCAACTTGTCATCAGCTTGAATTGGATCCGTTGAGGCCACGATGAGCCAATTCAATCTGAGTCCCACCAAAACGAAATCGACCCCTTCCCCCATGTCACCATATCCATATGCCAGCAAAGAAACTCCATAATGCCCAAAACAAGGCGCGAGCGACGAGAATCCCCGCCCCGCCCAAAGAAAACCGCCCGATTGACATGCAAAAACTGTCGTGCCCGCAAAGTCCGATGCGATGGAGGCCAGCCTGTCTGCGGTATCTGTACAGCGTACAATGAGACTTGTCAATATGATCGACCACCGCCCATGACGCAGATTCGCGCTATGGCGGATAAGATCGCTCAGCTTGAACAGACGATCAAAGACCTTCAGAACAACGGAAACAGTATTGCTCCCTCACGAACTATCGCTACAGTTCCAGCAGAAGACACGAGAGTATCGGCGCTTACAGAACCACTTCCGACTATTGAGGTTGCGGATGGTACTCTGGATACCGCTCGTGCTTACTACGATACCACGTCAGCAGTTCATGATCCCCGAGATACGCCATCACAAGCGACAACAGGTCAAATCACCGTCGCACACAGCCCTGAGACTCGACAGCCTCTACCCATGGAAACCCCCGAGTTGAGGTTCTGGGAGGATCAAGCCGTGGAGAGCGCAGCAGTTTATCTCAGCATTCCTCAGGATATGATCCGACGTCTTTTTGCCACGCATTGGACCTGGGTACACGCCAACTTTATGTTTGTCCCAAGAGCTTTATTTCTCCGTGACGCTGCAGTCAGTGGAAAGCTCTTCTCTCCGTTTCTATTGAGTGTGTTATGCCTGCATTCAACGCGCTTCAGGGAGCGGCATTTAACAGAGCAACTGCTTGCCAGGGCAAAGTTGGAGTTCAGCCATGAGATACACAAAGAAGGCTCTATACCACTAGTCCAAGCACTGCTGCAGTTTAGCGCTCGCGAAATTGGTCGAGGATCCGTATCACAAGCTTGGCTGTACGGTGGGATGGCATTTCGAGTTGCTATCGATATCGGTCTCTTCTCGCTATCACCTGGGAAGTGTGAGGATATTGTATGGATGCAACTCGGGCGTCATCTCGCATGGTCTTGCTTTTTCTGGGACAAAACATTGAGTCTGTACCTTGGAAGAGCACCGTCATTACCTGAGCCACCGAAATGGGACCCTGCTTTACCAGAGGAGCCAGAAAATGAGTTATGGCCGCCTTATCCCATCCCCGACGATGAAGCTCTCCAGAGTTATCAGCCGAGACCATCACATTTGTTACTGTGTTTTGCATATACTTGCAAGATCAGCCTTATCATCAATGATATTCTTTTTAGTATTTATGGAAGCAAAAGAACGAAAGACGTCTTGGATTTTGTACAGAATACCAGGGAGAGGCTGTACTCCTGGCGTTCGAGTTTACCACCAGCTTTGCATGTTGACTGTCAAGCTGAGACATGTCCGCCTACACATTTCGTAGCCCAGCAGTAAGTGCACAATTCCCTGGCATATCACTCAATCTAACATATGTTCAGAATGCTATACCATACCACCATAATCCTACTTCACCGACCATTTCTCAATAACCCAGCTTGCTGGAAAACATGTCGAGAAGCCTGTCAAGCCGTAGAGCAACTTCTCCAGCTCCTCGATAACACCTTTGGCTTCCAGCGTTTCACATATATCATGGCTTACTGCACCTACACCGCAGCCACAGTCGTCGTGCAGGACATGAAAAACGGCAGGCCTGATACTACCCAGCGATTCAAGATGTTTATGAGGGCTCTGAACGCCATCACGGTCAGCTGCCCTGGGATACAGCGCAGCATAGATATTTTGACAAGGGGACTTGGTGCGGTGTCAGTGGAGCAAGAAACCCCGGCTTTTCCGGGGCAAGCCCCACAGATACCGGCTTTCCCATATACGGATTTTGGTTACATCTTTGCTGAAGGGGTGGATGAAACGAGTCATGACACGACTACAAGTTCGAATCCGTTCTTCAATCTTGATTCTTTTCCACAGTTGTGGTTTGATGAGTTCTCAGATAACATATTTGACGACAATCAAGTTCAGATTTCAATGTAGGCAATCACTAGGGATTTATAGTGTACTAGCATGTCATCAGGGGAAGCAAATCGAACATTATCCAAAGTAGACGTTGATATTTCTGCGCCAAATGTGCACCACTGTGCGGAGCTCATGTACAATATAGAAAATTAAGAGAAGTATATACGTAACAAGAGATTTAACTCAGCCTTACTCCAGCCTTACGTTCTCATTGAAGATCTTAACTTAGTATCTCATGTAATGAGAGACACGATGATAGTGGGCTACCCTGAAGCTTTTGCAAAAATATGGAGAGAGTGGATAGACTCCTAGACTCCGTATTTCATACTAACCCTCGAGCTTCGACCAACAAGTTCGACTCGGGGGAGGGTCTGTGCATAACCGTGAGGTTATTGTCTCTCAGGTCACAAGTTGAACAAGACTATGATCTCGAATGCGCCATGTCATGAAGTTTGCAATGTGTTCATGTCGAAAGTTCAGGGTCCGTGCTGATAGATCAGGCGCTGAGTACCAACACAATGATAGGAAACTTAAGCATAAGGATTGGGTTCACAAAAGCTTAAAACCTAAAGAGGAAGTCTTATCGTGACGATTTAATCTCAATGATACTTTATCAATCTATTGAAGATGAAAACTGGGGTCCTTTACCACGATGCCCTGTAAACTCTACGCCAATTAATGGGACATAACAAAGATTTACTTTCATCCCTATTCTTTCCGCTATTTTACATAAATATTAGCTACAGAGACGAGCGCAGACAGACCTTGACTAATGGTCTTTTTAGCCTTGTTTTTGACGTACAATATTGACTCAGTAGCGTCGGCCCGCTGCGCTCGAGTCATACGCAGTGTGGGATAGTGGGATATCCAGAGTCGCTAGCATCAATCACCGCTCAGCTGCCCTATCAACCTTGACCTCTTCAAGCCACTCGGTAGTTAGGATGACATGTGAGAATCTCTGTGGCGCCGGTGGTGTCTTCCCAACATCGGCGAAGCTCCGATTTTGTGGCTTGCGTCTTTTCTCCTTTCGCCTATCACACAGGCATCTGATGAACGCCACGGGAGGGGGGAGAAACAAGGTTATCAATATCAGGCATTTTCCCCCGGGTCTCGAATTGATTCTACCCCAGAAACCCAGAGAATGAAACGGTTGTAACGGCTGTGCTAGAGCAGATGAAATGCCGCTGCGACGGAGATGGTGTGAAGAGGGAAGAGATATTTAATGCAAAGGGTCTTTTGAGTTAAAAGGATTCTTTATCTCTGAGACATGCTGATGCATGAGTAAGATGCCTTGTCCTTGAGCGGACGGCAACTCGGCTGCGCACCCACCCACATTCCGTGGGCACTGATCACATCGGGAGACGGATCACTCGGTTAGCTAGTTGCCCTCAATAATTCTAGATCTCTGCCTCTGGCGTTTTCTGTCCCTATCACCAGCCCTGCTAATTGAACACATGGCATGATGCCATCAGGCATTTTGTGCATTAGCCCAGCCCAAAAAGCAACACAATATCCCCCGACGAAAAATCATCAGGAGAGAAGGGGGGTCAATAGAGTTTGGTCCAGCTCATTCCAAAGAAACAGGGGCTCACATCCTGATACGAATTACCGTAAAGGAGGGCTGAAAATAAACCGCCCTAGCGATCTACCCCGGTTTCTCAACCTTTCCCCTTAGCGACAAGGAAAGCGAAAAAAGCCTGCCTAGACCAGATGCCGAAGTCAAAACTTTAAATAAATGCGTGTTCTGATCTGCTCTCTCCCCCTCATTTCCCCGCGCCCAGAACCACGAGTCAAGACCTTACAGAACGGGATTAGCTGGGCGCTGCTTGTTTGACCAAGCTCGTTAGTTCGAAACCGATGTACCCAACCGTTGACGCCTCCCCATGGGTTGGGCTGCTGCTTGCGGAGAACCCGTCACTCACTTGTCAGGATAGCCTGAGCACAGATGTCGTCTCGCAGCGACGCAGAACCAACGAGCCAATCTCTTACTGCGGAGAGCACTGTATCCGACGCGATTGAATCAAGGGTATCCCTCTCTAATTTACAATGGTCGAAAAACTGGTTAATCGACCACTTGCCTTTTATCGAAGGGGGCGGTTATCGGGAACTTTATGATATGGCAGCGGTGCAGCTGAGATCCAACTAGCTGGAAAGGAGGGTGATGATCGAGGCCAAGGTCTTCATTTAACGCCATCAATGTCACATTGCTTTTTCCTTCTCTTCTTTCCTTCTATTTTCTCCGACCTTCCCATTACTCGTTCTTCTTACCATCCATACAACCCTTCGACGTTACCTTGATCGACAATGGCGGATGCAGCGGTGCCCGTGTTTTTCGAGCTCAGCTGGTCTATCTTGATGACCATCTGCATGGGCAATGTTCTGCTGGGATGTCTCGTCTGCGGTATCACCAATTGGACGCTCCTCGCCGCTGTGCCGATGCTTTCGTCAGCGGCGGGAGCTATCGCTAATGGGCTGTGTTACTATGTGTATTACCAGAAGCATCCTGCTATGATGCTTGCGATCGCGTCGGTATTTGCTGATATTTTTTGGCTGGTATGATTGATGCATGATCCAATTGGACGCCCCGCGCTGACAGTTACTAGCTGCAAGAAGCCGGTCTTCTTTTCTACAGTTACATCATCCTGAAACGAGTCCTTCGAGGTACGCGATGGAGGGTCTTCATGTCGCTTTTCTGGTCAGGCATCGCCGGCATTTGTATGGTTCGCGTCGTCATCATCACCTTCCGAGTCAAATCAATCCTCGCCGGTAATGAAGACCTCTTGACTACCATCAACCATATCCACATCGCCTACTTCGGTCTCATCGCGTCGCTCGAATGCCTCAGCGCATACTTCCTCATCGTCCTCTTTACATCGGCTAAGACTTCGTCTGCCGAGATCGCGCGCAGTGGTGGTCTTTTCCAATACTTGGCTCGAAGCACGGAAATGAGAGTCGCTCTTCTGGCTCTGCAGGGTACACTTCGCGCTGTGACGCATTCATTCAAGACGGCTGGTCAGACGGCGGAGAACATTGCTACCCAACTGGACCGGTTCTTCTACGCCGTCTTCTGTCTGTACTCCATGGTCTTATAGTAAGTCCTCCTGCATTTGTCCAATTTTTTTTAGCCATTGATCTAACTTCTGCAGCATCGATCTTCTCTCATCCAAACTCAAGTTCAGTGGTACCCAGGATTACCCTTCCTCTCGTGATCGCTATGTTCATCAGAGCAGCCAACCTGGCCGCTTCACCTCAACCCAGAAGGACGACTTTGCGCAAAATAGAACAGAGCATGTCGTCGGTGTTGACGGCGGCACACGCACTCACAAGACACGAAATGACTCTACAGATCATATCATTGAGGGCGGTTCCTCACAAGGCGACGGGTCAATTAACCTGGAGGACATGGACCTCAAGGGCAATGTGATCAAGAAGACAGTCGAGTTCAGAGTTGTGTAGACTATTTCCCTTTTTCGTTCGGCGTGTTGAAGATACCAGATATAATGTTTAGTTCATTTCCAATCTCATTTTGTAGTAATTAGATAGCACATCTCAAGATTAATGATTGTTGATGACAAGGGTTCACCCCGCAATGTGATCGACTCGGTTCGTGAGATCGGTTGATATCTTCCGAACCGAATAATAACTGACATGACAGTTCAGAGTCAGAAGCACGATGATCCGGCAGAATGGCGCAAGACCCCTTTTTCGTATCCACTGATCAGCACGCCCGTCTCGTGGCATCTCGAGACCAAGCCATTTCCCCATTCGGCTCTCGGCCGAAGCTGAAACGCCGGAGAGTCTAGAGATCATCAGCACTGCAGATCTTGATAGCCTGGTCTCCTCGCCTGAGCTGCGGCTTTGCAAGAGTAATGGCTCAGCTGTAAGCACACTGATAGAATTATTCAAGTTCGCTAGGGTGTAAGGGAAAACAGTAGATAGCCTTTGGTAGGAGAACAGCGGTTTTTGGTGTAAGCCATTCCGCTGTCGTCATACAATCAGCTTCTGCAGTTTGTACCAGGACACCGACCACGCGTTTGCCGACAAAGTAGCGCATGGTTCTATCCGAGGCATAGCCTCTCCCTCGGGAATCAAGGAGCTGGTGAGCAATTTCTCAAATAACGGTAGGAATCGTCGCTGGTCAGAATGCTCTAATATAGAGCGAGAAAACCGTGCCCGAGTCGCACTATCCGATGTGATGTGAAAGTCCTACACTGGGCCCCTCCGCCCAGGAACCCCTTCCTCCACACATGCGCCAAAGTGGAGTAGTAGCAAGAAAGGATCCAGTCTAGAAGACTCACCTAGGTCACTGGAAGCAAGCATGCTGTTCCAAGTTGAAGAGTCTGGTTTGGGACTGTTGACGTCGGCCTTACCAACCGGGTCGGCGGGAAGCCATGCTAGGGTATTTATGTCAACAGGCAGAGAGGCAGCCAGAGCCATCACGACAATATTACTGTTCTCTGATACCAATGCACGCCCTTCACATGTAGGAAGATGCCACCATTCAAGACTAATCCGACTTCGAAACTTGGTCTGTGGTATAGACCATCAGAGGATTCCTGGTATTTGCGTACAGCTTTGCTTTGTAACGACCTAGACAGGAGCACGTAGATCGTGCGTCCTATGGATGATTTCTCATTCTTTTGAAGGTGTTTCATTATCCGCTGCCGAATACAAGCCTTTAGAGCTCGGCTTCTGGCACACAAATATGGCGGTTTTGAGGGTGATCTTTCCCCGATTCATTGGCTCTGATGACCTGTCACCCGAAGCACTGCCAAAATCAGTGGCTTTTGGTAATTGTTTTAAATAGCTCTCATCCCTCGGCAGCATGTTCTCGCTATCACGATGCCACCATCTTAACTTGTCATATCTAACCTTTATTTCCAGCGTCATGTGAGGCTTGCATATCTCTAAATCGGTGGACACTTTCGCAGTAGAATAAACTCTGATGTAATTGGTGAAAGATGTGCCAGAGAGGATATTTTGTTGGGTACTGCGCTCATGGTAAAGCCGGGCCCACGGCGCAATATCACGACTTGGTGAGTCAACCAGAGACTTTCTCATCAGCCTAGCTACCTTGGCAGATAGCCCTCTCTACTTGAGGAACGAGGAAACTAGTGTTATCCCGACGACTGGTAGAGCTGATTTGAATCATCTAATGCATTCTGTAACTTTGAATTGGCCAGGGTGGCTCCCCCTCAAGCAGAACGAGCTTCATACCAATAAATCGTATTTACTATGACGACTGTAAAGTGCCTCGACTTTAGAGGCCTCAGGTAACCAAGCCTACATTGCAGAATGGTGGCTGCCTTGTGAGGCAGACTAGACGCATAAGCCACAACCCCTCAGTAAGCAGCAAGATGCATTAAAAAGGCTCATTGCTGATATCTTTCAACTTAACAAAGATCTCATATTAAAAAAGCGAAATAAAAACCATGGCCTCTTCACCATCAAGGCTTTGCACTCTTTGCGATGCCATGTTCAAAGGCAAGCTTCCGGATATCGACCAGTGGCTCCCGCATCACAACAGAGTGGATATACTGGCTGCGTCTGATCGTGGCTGCTTTATTTGCACGAGTATTGTGAAAAGCCGTTCCTGGGACAATGTACCTCAACAGTCCTTGGAGAAGTTTGAGTACAGCCTTTTCTACAAAAGAAAAGAATCGGGACTTGACTTTAATTTACTTTATATTCGTCCATCGCCAGGTGCTGAAGGCTGGGCCTTTCAAATCGAAATATTGGAAGGTAGGATGGCGTGTAGCCCAGGATAGTTTAAGATTCTGACCAAGGAAACAGAGAGAAATCGACCAGGTTCTTTTAGCACTCCACCAACGGATCCTTTTGACTCTGAATTGCCTCAAAGGTGGATGCAAGAGTGCACTGACAGTCACGAACTATGCCAGAGGGGTGATTTGTCATATCGCCCAACGAGATTGTTGGAGATTATTGACTCTAAGCGGCTTCGACTTGTCGAGACTTGCAAAAGATCGACCGGACCTTACGCATCTTTATCCCACTGCTGGGGTAACCAGGAGATGATGACGCTCAAAGCCAATAATCTGACCCAACTTTGTGACGTGATTCAAGTGGCAGATCTGCCCAAGAAATACCAGGAGGCTATTTCCTGGTCGTCTCGTCTGGGAATTCGCTTCATCTGGATTGACTCTCTTTGCATTATCCAGGATGACAAAGACGACTGGGAGTATGAGGCTGTGAGTATGAAAAAGGTCTATGGTTGTTCTCTACTCAACATATGCTCCGCTGCAGCCAGCAATAGCAACGGTGTAAGCTTCCAGGGAAGGGATCCTAGTATAATGGAGTGTCTGTCATTGACCTCCTCCTGGGATGGCGAGACAGACATAAACCTCAAACTTGAATACCATGTCTTCTACGAGGATATTATGGACTCCCCATTGAGGGGGAGGGCCTGGGTCTTTCAAGAATGGTACCTTTCGCCTCGATCTCTTATCCTCAGCCATAGCCAACTATGGTGGCACTGCCGACAGAATGTAGCTTGCGAAAGATATTCAGAATATTACCCAATGGCACGAGACTTCCAAGGCATGAAAAGCAATCAGCTGATCCCCGAATCCATATATCAATCGGTCAAGACCTGGGACACGCATGTTCAAAAGTATGTTAGCACCACTTTGACCAATGAAACGGACCGGCTCATTGCATTTGCTGGAGTTGCACAAGACTTTTACCAAACTCAAAGGATTTCTGACCAGTATCTCGCTGGTCTATGGCGATCACATTTACCTCCGGCTTTGTGTTGGGGGGTTCATAATGATTTCACCAGATCAAAACGAACGTCCCATTACACTGGCCCCTCTTGGTCATGGGCTTCCATGTTAGGTCCCATTTGGCTAGCGGGCATTATGCCTTTTACAAACGACACAGTTGCCTCGGTCGAATCAGTCTGGCTCAAACATGCTGTTGAAGGCCACAGTACAGGTGTTGTTCAAGGGGGATATATTAAGCTTCGCGGACATCTCATCGGGCCACTTACCTTGGAACATCAAGATATGCCAAAGATCAACTCCAAAGGTCTTATTGAAGCCGACGATCCTACAACATACCTGCCAAAGGTTACTAACGGCGGTAATTTTGACACCTGGGGTGGTGTGCTATACCCCGATGAAATGACACAAGACACCTCCGATAAACTAGTCCCTCTCTTATCCTACTTAGACAATCTCATCCCAGGTCTGTGTGAACAGGGTATAGTCGATAACTCATCTAGAAAGATCGAGCGATTAGGTGAAGCCAAGGGGCGATACTTTTGCTTACCTGTTGTGCGAGATGAGTGTTGGTTCAAGAACGGGCGTTTCCTATATGATGATACGTTTGAGACTCTTTACTGTCTGGCTCTTTTCCAACCTACACACCAGCATACCGTTTTTCATCGTATCGGTACTATAAGGTTTGAGAAGAAAATACCAAACGACCAATTCAAAGGTATTTACACTAAAAAGACGATTACAATCTTGTAAAGGTACTGAGGGTACAAGGGATACGCAGTAAGGTCTAGCAGACAAGTCGATAGCTGACCAGGATACGGAAATTCTGGGGAGCTAGTACAGGACAAGATCGCGGAGCGACTCTAGGTTAGCTGGGTGAAGCTGTCAAGGGTTGAGACGTTGACTGTAATCTTACCCCGATGCCGCTTAGTAATGGTTGTTTGAACCAAACCTCCGAGCCAGATTCGAAGCCACTCATCACACTAGACCAATTTGAGAACTGGTCTTGAAGCCTCCTCATAAAGCAGCTCGTCGGAAGGCTTCCGATTTCCGTATTACTCATTTGGAGTCGCATGTGCTAAATTCCGGGGTAAGTAAGTGGACCCTGCAGGTGATCTAGTTAATCCGGGGTAAGAGATCATTGAATGGAGGAGTCCAGCCCTTTCCCCCCAAACTTCGAGGTTTTTGACACGGCTATTCTTCGTGCTTCACGTCTGACCCCCTTTGTTTATCGCTGTTCACGTAGAAATGGAACAACGCCATATCATTGCAGCATCATGAGCCCGCCTAGCACTCAGCCGGAATTCTCATGCGAGACGTGCAACCTCCCATTTCAGCGCAAGGAACACTACCAACGACATCTACGCACTCATACAAAGGAGAAGCCATTCACATGTTCCGAATGTGGACAAAGCTTTGGTCGCGTGTAAGGACGCCCCGCCAACCTAGTTGTGACTTATTTACCCGCGCCGCCCGGGAGCTACACCAGTGCTGACCGCTGCAGCGACTCTCTTGCTCGCCATCATACAACCCTACATCTGAGTGTGGACCATCCAGATAGCCGCGACCGTCCAAATGATCGCCGTCGAGTATCACAAGCTTGCAAGCCTTGCAGCGCATCAAAGGTGAGATGCGACGGTGAGCATCCATGCCAAAGATGTCGGCAACAAGACAAATTACGCCGAAAACTACATCTCTCCAGCCCATGATCCATTCATCGATCTATCTGAGCCCGGCAACCTCGACGTCAATGTCCCAGCATCGATCCCCAGCTTGATTCACAGCATAGCTCATTTATCGGGTTTGAAAGCCATCAGCATGGCATCATGTTTGATACTGGCGACATGTTGGCAAACTTCAACTCTGCGAACATAATACCGGCACCGCTACCCTCCATGTTGTTTGGCGATGCCTTCGATACCAACGGATGGCTCAACTACGGCGCCGATCAATCATTTGCGCCCCTATTTCTCCAGAACGACGCGTCGCTCGACGCCATCAACGAACTCTGGTTCGACCACGCAGGCTTTAAAGCACCCCAACAACCCATCGCCTCACAGCTTACACCAGTCTCTTCGATGGTTGATCAATCAGCCGTGGCTGAGCTCTACAGCCGCAGCCACTCTCCCGCTATTGATAGGGATGCAGTCGAGCCTAGGGAATACGTTGCTGTCTCGATTGAGTTAGACGCGCAGCTCAATTTTCACATAAAGGGATATTCGACACTTCTGGTCCCTACCAAACAGTTCAGGGAGGTGGTTTATTGGCACTTGATCTATAAAGAAGATGGAAGCCGTATATCCTATCTCGATGATAACCTGAACCGGGACGCTCTTGCTAGGTCCCCAGATTTGCAAGCTCACCGCCACGTTCTCGGATGGTGTTCTGAGGCCAGATTCTATGCTGGTAAGACTCTTTCTCCCTCTTTTTATTGATCAAGGCCGCTAAAGAACACCTTCTATAGGATCATACAAGACCTTGATGCTGACAGGCTGTCATCCTAGGCGAGGCAAATGCCTCCGCCTAGCTTAACCCCACGGTCTTCTTGCTGTGCCTCTTCTTGCTATGCCTCTTCTTGCTATGCCTCTTCTTGAAGCTATCTTCAGTGCCAAAAGAGGGAATTTTCTTCTAATAGAGGAGGTTTTCTTCGATCTTTATAGAGGGGATTTTATGACTACCCTCCGGGGGGGCCTGCAGCCGGCTTTTGCCTTTGGCGACCCTTCGGGGACCCTGCCGGGGGCCTCCTCAAGCGGAGGGCAACCCAATCCGTCGCCTACGGCTCCGGAAGGACCTTCTTCCGACTGACTAACTGACTGACTGACTGACTGACTGATCGGTACTTTGACCTTTTCCCTCTTGCCTCTGATCTTACGATAGCTTCACTTTTAGGAAAGACCCCGTGGGGCTGTAATTAGCCAATAGCTAGTCTGATCGACTAAATCTGACCAATGGCCGAAGAGCAGATTCCTTGGCAAACCTTAAACACCTCACTTTAAAGAGGCAAAGCCGGAAGGTCCCCTTCTCACTACGTTCAAAAGTCACTCTTCAGTTCGGCTTTGCCTAATCAAGCTCACTATCATCTTAGACATTCAGAGCTTCCCAAGCCCTCACCCGGATGTGCTCTCGCTGGCACCATGATAACTTTAGGACGTATGATCACAGGAGGCCATAGCTTCGAACTCGGTATCAAGGACACACCAGTACATGTCTCTCGCAATGGCTATATCCCTCAACTCAAATGGATCTCGTCCAAATTCTTTCTTCTCTGGGACGAGGGCGACAAACGCGGCTGGCTTACTAATGGTACCAGCGCTTTGTTACATATTGTTAGAGCCTCCCTAGCGTATGACAGCACTGATAAATTCCAATCGGCATTTGTCTTAAAGTCAGAAGACTTACAAGAGTCACCGAAGCCCTTAACTGCCGACTCTGCTATCGACGTACTCATCAATCCCAAAAACTTGGGTCTCAAGCTCTACCCAGAAAAGGACGGCTTTATTGTGTTAAAAGATAGAATCGAACAATACTATAACCTGCTTGAGAAGATGCTCGATCACCAGACAGATATTACAAGGCGACACACTGGGTGCCTAGAGAAAAGGCCTCGAAAGGATCTGGAGGGTTGGGATTTTGAAGACCTCAGCGCGAATCGCGATCCGTTACATCCGCGCATGGTCACTCTTGAGCCTGCTGGTAAGGGATGGGTTGACTTCACGAGAGATCTCCAGGCCGTAACCCTGGCAGGAAATGGCTTTGGGGAACTTGTCCAACCAGCTGGACCAATCCTTTGTGACTACTGGTCTCAACTACCGAGACACCGATACCTGCTTGCATGCTCTGTTTCGGACATGGAGGATGTCGTTCGAGACCACCGTAGTTCTGAATCCGATCATGCTCGGCTCAGTGACAACCTTATATGGCACAATGCGGTTGACATCTCGGGGAATTACCAATGTGGCTGTGATGTAGGACATCATGGAGAACCAGTCCATGTGGCATTCCCGTCTGCGCTATCTCACAAGTTGTGTTGTAGCAGGAGCCCCATCAAGCTTAGCGGTGCAGCCGTTTTTGGACATAACCCAGGCTTCTCTTGGACGTGGGGCGATACCGGTCCTCCTACGCAACAACCTTCCAGAGAAGAGATTGCCATGAATTATGTGTTAGACAAGGCAGATAAGGATAGTGGAGTTGGTGAAAGTTTGGGGGCATCCTCATCTGAGAGTCATGCCTCGCTAATACCAAGCTCGATTATATCATCGTCACTGAGGAAGTCAAAGACTGCACCGCCGATCGTAGGAGATACCTATTCCCGGAACGGATACACTGTTGGGATCCTTTGCGCGTTGCCGATAGAGCTGAAGGCAGTACGGGCTCTTTTTGACCAGAGACACCAGCATCTCCCGAGAGTGATCGGCGACAACAATCAGTATGCACTTGGGGAAATGGCACAACACATGGTAATAGCAACATCACTTCCGGCTGGAGAATACGGAACAAACGCAGCCGCATCAGCAGTGTCTGATATGATGCGCAGCTTCACGTCTATACAGTTCTGTCTACTTGTTGGCATCGCCGGCGGTGCGCCCTCTGAGGATAATGATATCCGACTTGGCGACGTGGTAGTAAGCTTGCCTACGCATACTTTCCCCGGCGTAATTCAGTATGATCTCGGTAAGGAGAACGAGGGATCTGAATTCGAGGTGACAGGCGTATTGCAACGTCCGCCTCGGATCTTGGCCAATGCTATCAGCAAGCTCCGGTCAGATTCAGACATTGGAGTCGACGCACTGAGCCCACATCTCACTAGGATAGTTGACTCACTCCCAGCTTATGGTAACCCAGGTCAAGAACTTGACATTCTCTCCCTTGCCTCATGTACTCGCAGAGCTTGCAAGCCTGAGTGTACTCACGTTGAGCAACGTCTCCCACGATTGACGGCAGAGCCCATGATTCACTATGGACTTGTAGCATCAGGCAATCGCGTGGTTAAAGACGCGACTTTGCGCGATCGGCTGTCGCGCAAGTACGGGGTGCTCTGCTTCGAGATGGAGGCTGCTGGGGTAATGAACAGGGCAGATTGCCTTGTGATACGAGGAATATGCGACTACAGTGATGCCCAAAAGAACAAGGTCTGGCAGAACTACGCTGCTGCTGCGGCCGCAGCATACACCAAGCTTTTGCTTAGTGCGGTAACGGTCAACAATGAGCGTGGCGGTGATAATGTGCGAACGGATGGAGAGCCTGTGTTCAAGAGGAGGAGGATCAATACTGGCAACGGAGGGTGTGAATAGATAGCATAACACAGATGTTGAGCTGTGACTAGCATCTGCAGACCTCGAAAAATTCACTGAAGTTTCCGGATCCCCGCAAGGCTGATGATGCGCCTCAGTCAGCCAACCTCTGCCATCTCGTATGAGTGATTCACTCATTATAGGCAATGGAATTTACTTCCAGAAGGTTCATTCCCCCAGTGTGGAACCAAAGCAACACTCTATCATTTGAGTAGAGTCACTGAATCACCCAACCCGTTTAACTATAAAAGCCACCGTACTCGAGACTTTCTTCTTTCCAATTTCCCCAAACGCAAAGCAACTCGATTACAACTCAACAACTATTACTCTACTAAATACACACAAACTTACTAAAACAACGTTCAACTATCAAAATGCCCTACTCTTACTATCTTTTATGCCGCTTCGAACAGAAGTCCGGCGTGACATACGACCGACCATCATTCAGCACTGTCGAGGAGAAGTTCGGCGATCGCTTCAAGTATGCAACCATCAGCGGCTCGACTATGAACGTTGAGATCTACATGAAGGACAAGTACTATGATCCGACACGAAATGAGTTGTATGATGCCCTGGAGGCTATAAAGATGAACGCATATTTTGACCCCACTGACAACTTTGTGTTCGAGACAAGCGGAGATAAGTTTGTCACTCATTGGCAAAATGGCAGTGGCCGGATGCAGGAATGTACCAACTGCAGTAAGAGCCGTTACTGCTCTAACCGCAAGTAGGATGGGAAGGAATGAGGGAATGAGGGGACACAGGAGATTTGGAAGAGAAGGTGGACTATGCTAAGATTACGAGTATCATAGTGTAGTATAAGAATGAAACCACAATTCATCTACTAAGACCAAAATAAAATGATCCAATTCCTTGTGATGCTAACACATAACTAACATTGGGATCTGGTGGTAAGGCAGAATGTGAAGAGACTTGCCTTACATATAAAAGAAGCTTCGAACGTTCTAGCATTGAGCTCAAAGAATGTGTGGCAGAATATGTCAATCATAATGGGGTGGGTGGTAGCGACGTGGAGTTCATTAGGATTCAAGCTGCCCCTGGGCTTTAGATTGATGTTAATCATCGTCTTGGGCCTTGGGAGTATAGTTACAGATGATCACGCATCTCACATTTCAAAGTGTAAAAAGTGACTAGGCATTTATCCCGCATCTTTCCCTAGTTTGGCGAGGCGTCTGACGTCTGTTGGTTCCTCGGATTCTGTCTCCCTAGGCAGATGGCCACTAACGAGTCATATGACCTCCTAAGTAACCGGGCGAGCACAAGCACACTGCTTGATGTAAGGTTTATGACTTGGTCACTTTTGTAATTTCATGCACCTTTGCCAACATCATCACCAACACTTTGTCGATAAGGCCAGTCCTGACTTGTTGATCATTGACGGACAAGGAATTCCCGAGCTGTGTACATGGTTCCCCGCTTAGACAGAACCAACATTTTGTGACGTGTCTAATCGACTTTGTCTACGGAGACTGGGAAGAACATAAGTAACAGAAGGTTTTCTCGTCGCTCAAGGAGGTAGTCATCGTAAATCAGAAGTGTCCAGTGCGTTTGGCAAAAGCTCACCGTCATAAGTCGAAATCAGAAATATCTACAATAGGTTAACTATCTTTTTTGTTTGTTCAAACAATGTGTGGATACTACACAGTCACCATCAGATACCCTAAGTGCAGCCACTCAACAACCAAGACAGAGTACCCCATTGAAGAACGATGTGACCACACGAACTCCGGAACTTCAAGCTGCCCCAACCTCTCACCAAGCAAGACCGTCATGGGTTCCTATAAGTCTCGAGGTCCTTGCCCTCAGTGTTAGGGTATAGGAAGGTAGGTTTGACCCACCAGAAGTGTTTTAAGGCATGTCTGACTCCTGATCTACCTCCGTATAGTAGCCTGTTGTTATTTTGCGCAAGCGGGTAACATTGATATCAGTGTTATATTCGAGATCTTCCCATAGCCACAATAACAGGAGGTCTTTTAGATGAAACCAGATTTCCTTGGATTTTGCCTTCTCCAGGCTTCTTAGGGAGACATAGATTGACCAAATTCAATCCTTCACAATTGTGTACTGTGTCTTTATCTGGCGATCTTGTTGAAAGCCGAGTCTCATATCCTCATTCGAACTTCTATAGCATGGTTAATGATGGTGAATATCATAATCTTCTTGTGCAATTCTAAACTTATAGCTCTGTGATTTCAATCATTCCTTTGGTACTTGCTTTACGAGAGCTGCTAGATCGTCCAGTATAACACTAGCAGAATCATATCCAAACCGCCAGCATCGATCGATCACTCCTCCAGCAATATTATCACTCCCAATAACAGGTATAGTACCTGATTCGACAATTTCCCAAATATCGCCATCGATGGCTGCATATGGGAATTTCCATTCTGTAATCTCGTAGATCGCCGATCCAAGAGCGTACAACTCTCGTTGCATCATAGAAAGTTCGCCAACTTGTTCTTCTGGTAGAGCTGGACAGTACGCAGGCTCATATGTGTGAGGACCGAACTCGGGGTAAGTCTGGCTGAGAGCAGAACTCGCAAAGTCGCATATCGTCATCGAATCGTCATTGAAGACAAGGACATTCCGCGTTGAGATGTCTCCCCAGATTACACCCCTAGAATGGAGATAAGCGATACTCTCGGCAAGCATAGTAGCCATTTCAAGTCGACGATCGATTGATGGCGGTTCTGGAGTTTCTTCGATTATGTGACGGAGGTTGCCCTTAGTTGCTCGTTCAAGCTTGAGTGTGATAGCATGGCCATCATCATCACGAATAATTCCAAAGCATTTCGTGATGTAGCGGTGGGGAGATATAGCTTTGTAAACCTCGTGCTCACGAGTGAGGTCATCACTGGTCTCTTCAACCATTGAAGGCGGACCATAGGGTTTGCCGTCTATCCATATTGTTTCCGCTTTCAGGACAATCTCTGGCTCAGATTTGTCAATGTAGAGAACCGAATGATCAGTCCTCATAAGAACGTCAACTCGGCTCCTGATGAAGATTGCCGTGGGTGATAATCCCATCTCTTAATAGGTACGGAGGATGGTCAACGGATAATGTTTAGTTAGTACCGAGCAGCGGTGCGGAGAAGAAGTGGTACTACGAAGGACGCGGATTAACCCTCGCTCCGAAACTGTCTGTATTACCCTTGACTAACTTAAATATAATGAGCTATAGGACTCATTGCAATTTTTAGTTAAGCCAAGGTTATAATAGTATATCGTTATATTACTACACTAATTAAATACATTTATCATAGTATAATTATAGCTTTTAATTAGTTAATCTTTTAAGATAAAAAAAGAAATAAGTAAAACTTAGAATTAAGAAATTAAAAATTAGCTATTTATTGCTTTTAAGTAGGTTTAGTAGTTACGTTACCCAGGAACAGTATAATTCCTCTAGATATCTAAAGATATAAGTTTTACACAGATGTATAACAAATAGGATAAGTTGGCTTGAATAACTTGAACTAACACCTTATCACTGCCTTTCAGTTGCTCTTGGCTATTATTGTGGGTGTAGAATTTCCTCAGTTTTACTTCAACCTATTGATCCGGCAGCCAAGCCAGCTTTGGAACAAAACCTGACATTTGTTTATACTCTTCTTCATCGACCTCCTTTCCAGTCTCTAAGTCTGTGACTGTAATCTTCAGTATATCACCCTCTGAAAGGCGATCCTTGAACTTTGCGGCAGAAAGAACCCTTGTTGCAGTTGGTTTACGACATCGGTTTGTGTTCGGTGGCCCCGAACCATCTCTTCCACGTCCCATTCCAAGTCGTGTCACTTGTCCAATAAAGTCAGGGTTACCGACTGCATCTGGAGCCATAGACTCTGCACTAGCCGTAAACACATCGATGCGGTAGCTAGATGTTGTACAGCCAACTTCAGTGAAGACCACATAAGGAGTGAGCTCTCTCTTCTCAGCGGTTCGGACAAGAATGGAAGCTGCAGCCGTTTCTTGGCCTGGCAAACCGATAGGCAGAACTATTGCCTTGCCTCCACTCGGCACAGGGCGGCGAATACCCCGTTCTTGTGCAGTCTTGAGAGTTGAGAAGTCAGGGCTCGCCGGTTCGCCGTACACGTAACCTAATGCGCGAGTGTCCTTGGCCATGTCGCCGATTGTAGTATATCGCCAGCGGCGAGGATCGTCATAATCAATATCGGTACCATGGTTGATGAAAGGCTGTAGTGGGAACCTAGATGTGAACTGATTCTCGGGGTTCGCATCCATGAAAATGCCAGCAAGTCGATCCATATTTGCATGGTAAGAAAGGAATATGGGGTCGAAGGCAGTATAGGTGTTGTCGGCCTAACACAATATTAATAAGGTGTTCGCCATTTTCACGATGTTATGACCTACCATATCAGGTCCTACCCAGCCGTGAAAGTTATCATGGACCTGCTCAAACAAGCCATCAAAGTCAAAACGGAAAGGATAGAGGTAATCCTTCTGATCGTTGCCGAATTTAGTGATGTTGGCCCAAGGTACACCAAAGTGCTCAGCCGACTCTGGCGTTGTATATGTTGACTGCTTGAGAGCATGGGCAATTTGGTCATGGTACTTCTTGAAAAACCCTATCTTCTCTTTCCAGTCTGAAGAACCTTGACCTTCGGTCAAGATTGAACATCTGGTAACAGTAGTGTTAGGTGATTGCTTCGACTTGCCATCCAGGGCTAGTGCAAATCGAAGGGGATTCGGCCTTGTTTCGCCTGAAGGATGCACATATGTTTCTTCGAGAAACATTGCGGGGATGCCTGCGAACTTCGACGTTTCACAAGCAGCCTCCTTAGCATATCCATTCCAGTAAGGAATTCCGCAGCCTATTAACTCTTCCACGTATCTTAAATATGCTCGATGCCACAGAAATGTGGCCTCTTGATAGTGAAGACACCAGTATGCGTCTGAACTGGTACATTAGATCGCTGTCTTGAATGAATGTAGCAAAGAGGTCGTTTCGCAACTTACGAAGAACACCAAGCTCCTGCCATTTGGATTTCGGTTCTCGAACACGAAGAATGTCATCTAGCTTGGACTGATAGATGACGAGCTCCTCTCGGGACATGCTCATGATATCCTTCCTCACTCGGTAGGATATGGGGGGGTCGTTCGGCTCAGGGATGACTATTTCGGGTTTCACAGGTTGAGCATGTGCATCCTTCAGAAAGCCACTGTTTACCCAGTTGCGAAATACCTCGAGGGCATCCTCGGGCCAGTAATGGTCGGGGTTTCGAGTGACTGGCATTGCCTTGGAACGGAGATGCTTATATATGCCCACTGCCCGCTTCTTGACATCGTCATAATTGGATAGGTCCCACTGCCCCCAGAATTGCATCTCGTCAATCCATGTCTGGCCTACTCCCTTTGGGTCATCTACAACCCAGTAAGGTGCTTCAATCATAGGCAGGATATCATCTTCCCAGTTGTAGATTTTATCACGCTGCATTTTCATAAGAAGGAAAAGATTGCAAATAATTGTGATGCTGCTTAATTAGGCACAGAATCGCAGGCCATGATAGTATGAGCAGAGCTAGAATTCGCGGAACTGCTGACTTATGTGAAGAACGATAATTAGGCACATAGACGTGGCAAAGGACTTCGTCGGCCCTTTGGTATCGGAAACAGGCGACTGCTGATAAGACCTCGCTGGCTGTTCTAGAACGGCCTAGCGTGCAGGCAGGTGGCGAGCTGAACTCTTGTGTCACTACCCCTCATTATGCATCATGTATCACAGGCCATGATTGTGACTCCGACGATGCCAAGAACATGTCGGAGTCTCGATCTCCATTGTCGTACGATCTAGGGTCTTTGCGGATGTTTAAAGGTGAATAGTGAGACAAATCAAGTCTACTGCACACGCACCCGTATCACAGACTAGCCAGAGGAGAAGCGAGCCTAGTCTAGCCAGTGCGTGGCAAGTCCTGTCGCCAGGAAAGATGCTGAAATTGTGAAAGGCGCCCCGTGCGTAGATATCACGAACTCGCTTATACAACGCATTGCTTCGTATCGGAGCGGTGAGATTACTCTACTCTAATGTTGTTGAGTACGACAGCCACTTATCGCGAACGAAAATGCATGGATTAGGCTAGTGCGAGACTTTCTGAGTTGGGTGACTCAATCTGACATTGTGTCAAATGATGTGCTATATAGAAATATTTACAGAAATCCTTTAGGCACAACTGGAGTTATGAGATGAATCTGGACAAAGGAGATATTTGATCATCTTCAATCTTCATAAGGAGAGTATGCTCGAATATTCGTATTGGATGGCTATATCAAAGGGCTAATATCCACCGAACTACCATAGGCAACTTCAGTAAATCAGCTTTGGCTTGACACGCTGGAAGTCCGGCCCATTGGGAGGACCAGGCTCTGGCATGCCCATGAAATCTGGGGGACCTTGCTTCGCCGCAACCATGCTTTTCAGTACCTTGATATCAGCTGTCGTTACGACCGCATTGATCTCTCCATTAGCAAACGTATTTACCGACATCTTACTAACACCAATATCCGGGGCGGGTTCGAGGACCTTGGGTTCAACAATTGGTTTCTCCAGATATGGCGCTGTGTAGGTCAGGGCTGGCTGAGGTTCTCCAGGCCAGGTTTCATCTTTACTCCGGGGGCCAACGACACCAGAGACGCTCATGAAGATGTAATCGGCAAATTGGCTTCCATAGTGAACGTAGCGACCGCCGTTGTTCTGGTCGAAAAGATCACTGACATTGAGGTCTCGGCTGCCGTCATCCGTCTTCATGCCTTTGGGAATGGAGACACGCAGGTGAAGACCCATGTTCTCCGTGATGTCACCTCGATCGCACCAATCAAAGACCCCGTCCGGGACAGGGCTCATCTCACGAGGGTTGCCACGTCGCTTGCCAGTGCGATCAAGCAGGAAAGACGAGAAGTCTGCGTCGTATATGTACAGGGCAACAGGGTCCTTGACTGAGATGCTAGCATCGATAGGCAGCACCGTATCCCTTGCAAGACGGCAAACTTCGTTGACTGCTGCACCAATCTGTCGTCCATTAGACTCGATTGTTTCGTTGAAGAATTGGTTTCTTACCGTGGGATCTGAGTTTCTTCCCGGGTTGCCGTACGAGGATGCATCACCGCAGAGTGTGAGCATATTGGTGATAGTCTCACCGTAGACCAAGTCAGTTCGAGTGACGGTAGCTTGAGCAGCGATGTCAATCTCAGCGCTGAGACTGTTGTTGTATTGGATGAGATGAGCGATGGTACCAGTGTCGGTATGACCATTCCACTTGTTGAACTTGTCATAGGTCCCATCTTCATTGACTAGGTCATCGCCCTTGATTTGATCCGCAAAATCAGGATTGAGCTTCTTGTAAATATCGAGGATCTTGTTGTTTCTCTCATACTTTTGGGGGGCTGGATTCTTGATGGGGGTCTCAGTCAGAATCGGGTTATACCTGGCAACCTCTTCCCAGTACTAGTCATATGTTAACAGGAGACTTCGCAAGGAGGTATTGAACATTGCTTACCTCAGGCCCCTCACATGTAAAGCTCACTACCTGAACGTCTCCATCGACCTTCTTGGTAGACCATTCGAGATATTCGTCCATCACCCAGCGATCTTCACGTTGCCGTTTGACCACGATAATCTCATCTTCTCCTGTGCGTGGGTTCTTTTGATGAAACTCTTGGATCAAGGGAGGCACAACATTCTTGCCTTCAGGAACACGCTGATTCTCAGGGTTCTCTGCGTACGCCCATCGAGCGTCATCTGTAGGCTGCTTGATTCTGACCTATACATTTGTTAGAAAGGTACATGCCCGTCACATGGGGTACTGACGCTCAGAGGAAACCCAACCCAGGTGATAGGCACAGGAGGGAGACTTTGGTCGTGATCGAAGGTAGTAGGGTTGAAGAACTGAACAAGTTTAGTCCGTCCTGGAAAGTCACCGTTTATCTCTTGGCCGAACCATCCGTCGACTGTCTGCGACCATCTATCAAGCTGTTCACCCTCTAGGTCTTTCAGAAGACCAGGAGGGCGAAATTTCTCGAGCTTCCCAAGTTCAGGCATACTGCTTAGTGATAGAAGAGAAAGAAGAATAATTTGTTACTGTGAGAAGCAGCGGTATATTTGCGAGATGAACTCGGAAGTCTGAGCAGTATCGGTCTTGTGGTCGGGAGGGCTCAATGCAGTAAGTTGATAACAACTAGACACTGGATGGATCTTTTGTTCCGAAGAATGTGATATCTCATCTGTATGCTACAGGTTGTGAGGTCTGGGCCTTGTGAGGCTGGCTGAAACTCGAACAGCTCACCAGAAGCTAATGCGGGGATTATCACTGCATAAAGCCATTTCAAGATAGACTATTGAGCCCGTCGCTCGTATTTTGTGGCGGTGAGCACCCAAGACGTATAGGTTGGTCACGTTTTCTGCAATGTGATTCCGAAGTGGGCGACGCGCAGCATTCGAGATTTCAGCCCTCCTCGCTTCATTGCCAATGTGTCTTACTCTGATATCACATACCTTAACAGGCAAGATGAGTTTGGACGCGTCACCCGTAGTCTTGGCAACTGACATGGCGTTAGTCTCTGGCCTATAGGAGTCGTAATAATTATCTTGCATCAATAATTCAATGCGAAGGCTCAGCTAGACTGAGTATCGTTCATGGGTCTAGAATGGGCCGCGTGCGGGGTTGTTCCAATGTTTCAGTTACAGATCGAAAACGGAAAACTAGCGAGTGGGCCGAGCCTAGCCTCCGATAGAGCTCAGCTGGCAAAGAGTCAGCCACAAGGTAATAGTTTGGTAATCGCCGACTGGTGAGTGGCCACAAAAGTTACGCCGAGGCGCTGTCTGTGAACTGGTGTTCTAAAATGGAATGCCGTATGCACCTGGAAGAATGTGATGAAGATTGGGCCGTGTCTGCAGTGAGACAACGGTGGGAAGGACTTCTTGTAGAGTCTCATTGCCATGCTTGCTATACACAGAGACAATTATTCCTGTTCGTGGGATTTCCCCATCAGTTCCTCAGCATATATTTCCCTCCCGTTTATGTCCTCCCTTTCTACATCTACCAAATCCAACGCTTTTCCCACAACGCGAGAGTAGCCATGACAGATCCTAAGCGCGGTAACTACGAGGACATCAACCAGAAATTATGGTACCGAAGGTTCATACGGGGTATCAATCCTGCTACAAAAGAGCCATACCCTGACAAGGACTCTCCGGCCACTGAAGACCAGCTCAAGAATGACTTCGTGGACTACTGGGGCAAACGCTTGCAGTCCGATATTGCCTTTCGCAAGCACAATACTTACAATGAGCTGATGACACAGTTTTGGGGTTTGTAAATGCCCATGAGCTCCTTGAAAACACGTTGTTGACGCTGTACAGAGGATCCCGATATTGTTTTGCAGACATATGCTGTTGCAGATGGTCAAACTGTCCCACGAGACAAGCAGAAGGACTGGTTTCGCTCCGACCTGCGCTTCATCTCTGTCATCTTCCCCGCCGATGCAAAGCACAGCAGAAAGTCCAAGGCACCTATTGCATCCGTGGGATGGGCGCCATGGTTTGTCCTAATCGCAGCGTAAGTCCCAAATTCTAACCTGATACCGAATGTTAACAGGCTTACAGATCATCCGCCATCCACTCTGAGAAGGACATCCTCCACATCATGAGTTGGTCTGTTGACGATGGCCAATTCAGATACTATGCCGTAAGTAGTCTTTCCTGACAAAGAAAAATAGTTCGCTGAATGCTTTAGCGTGACCTCATTATGAATGATGAGGCAACAGGTCAGCACGGCTGGGTATATCTCTGCTCTTCAATGGATGCATTCGATGCTCCCGGCAAGGCTTACCTTGGTCCTCTGAACGGTCATGTAAACGGAGGCATAGTCATGAAAGAAATTCACAAGTGGGTGTTCACCACACAACCTCACAGAATGGACTAACTCACGCTTTCATAGACCATGGATGCATTGGCTCGTGGGCGGTCGAGGTGTGACGGATCTTCTCAGCCTTGAGCTTGCTAAAGAGCTCATGGAGGTCCCCTGGCTTACCCATCCTGGCCTTCCTCCGCTTTATGGTGCAAGTGTGGGGTCTGGCGAGACTTTCGAGAGAATCGTTCTTGACTCTGTCAGAGTCTGGTTTGCCAGTCGGTGCCGCAAGGACTTCATGACTGCCAAAGGAGAGACAGAGAAGTGCCCCCGCAACATCCAGCGTTGGGCAGCTCACTTTTTCCTTACCACTAACATCAACATCGCTGCCACTTCCAACATTGCTGATTATGTCCATAAAGCCAATATTGTGCCTTCCGATCACTTCTTCAACTATGAAATGCTCAGAGGGTACGGGGATCTTTTGGTAAGTTCTGGAATTCTTTTTACCTTCTTTCCAGGGGAGAAAGCAACTGTGAGACAATCAGAAGCTAAAAATGAAAGCCCAACAGAAACATGCACGACAAAAAGTGGCTGGCGGCTCATATCCTTGAAGAACCACCAGCTGCGTTGACAGAATGGAACAAAGGTCAGTTTGGAGAAGCCGAGCATCTGTACTACACCCAGGAAAAGTGGTTCAAATCATACTCTATCGGTTCCTTTAGGTACGATGCATTAACATATCTCTGGGCGTCGCGTGAGCTGAAACTCTGCACCCTACAAGAGGTGGTAAACGCAAAAGATGCACAACTCATCGTCCCCGCAAAGACCCTTGCAGGTGGCATCTTCATGGGGACCCTCGAGAATGGCAGACAGAACATTGACGGGGGACACGAGGTGAACTTTGCCGTTCAGCAATGGGGTGAGGGTGACAACCCTTGGGTCATCCTTCAAAGCTCTGTTGATGATGCCCACGGTGTTTGGACAGCTCAGAAAATGTTCTTGGGAGACGACAGGAATGCGGCACGGTGCCAACTCTTCTCGGAAAAGACCTTCAATGCTCTTCAAATGGTCGACTTTTGGAACCCGATCTACTCTTGGCGACGTCTAAAGTTGATGCAGTACATCCCTGTGGCGGCCGAGCTCGTGGAGACTCCTACCAAGGACCCAGTCAGCGGTGAAGACGTCTACACGTATGATCTCGAGAAGAACTTCATTGACGCGGTCAGGAAGAGGGTAAGTGGACTAGGCGAGCTGAAGAACTTGAAGGAGGAATGGCCAGAGGCTGAGTTTCTTCTGAACTTGGAGAAGCCACTCATCGAGCATCAGATTCGCATTAAAGCCTATACCAGCAGCGCTGCCGATAATCTCGGGGATTCGGCCGGGATTCTCAATTATCTCAAGCTCGCCGAGTCGCGACGCCGCATGTTCCGTCCCATGCCGATGAACTTCTTTGGAAGCAACATTCCATACTGTCTTGCCATGCCAACAGATCATCCATGGCTAGAGATGACTGAAGAAGCTACTGTGCAAAACATCCCCGACAGAGGCCGCGAGGTGCTTAAGGGCTGGTTGCAAACGCTGGCTGGTGCCGATCCCAAAGTTATTCCCCACTACAAAGAGCTACATGAGATCAATGATATGATCAAGGATAACGTCAAACATGGTGAGGTGGGATTGCCGGTTAGCTTATTGCCAAAGCCGTCGACGATGAGAATGGCTTGTCAGCGCTTTATCGCAGTGACGAACCCCGAGACTTCGGAGAGGCCTCATAGCTGTCCGTTCCTAGCAGGGGAGCATCTGGCTTCGGCCCATACAGCGGTTGAGGCCTGAGATTTGTAGGCTTGTAATAGTTGCAATCACTCTTTCAGTCCAATTAACTAAGTTCATTCCATCCCAGGGTCCAGGCCCGCAATCATAGATCTCAGTGAAATAGTTCTTCTGTAATCTAAGCCAGCGTCTCATACAGTAGGTACTGCAATCAGTAGTAACATAATGTTGGACACGAGAGTCGCAGTAATTTTCCAATTCTTACATCACCCTAGGGTTCACATATACGTAATTGCATGTACGTGATCGGAATGTGTGCTATTATCGTTCTAACTTGAAATCATGATGCATCGTCTCTATCGCTTATATCAACTTTACACTAATTTTACATAGCAAACGCCCGTCATGGTTCGACGACTCACCCAGTGGTAGATATCTATAGCCCTCCTTCAGATTGTCGATCTTGGCAATGCCTGAAGCCATCGACATCGAGCGGCCGTTCGACATTGTCTTGACTGACCATTCCAGAAACGTGAGGTGAGGGTAATTCGTCTCGGTCGACATCTCCAAGTTCTCATCAAACACCACATCTGACTCTTGCAAAGGCACAGATGTACTCCGGGCTTTTTGGCTCATGGTATCGGGTGTCAATAGCTTCATCTTGACATAGACCGGGCCGTTGCCTGACGATACCTTGAGGCCCCACGCCATAAGAACGTCAACTTGGAGTCGTATTAGTGTTGGTCGCGGCAGAGCCTTTAACAAATATCCTGAGCTTCCACGAAACATTGCCTCATTAAGACTCATGTAAAAGTCATTGGTCTGGAAGTTGAGAGCTGCCATCTGAACGCCATGTTTCCAACATTGCAGAGGGTTGAAGTTGGATGAGTCGACCCTGTTCGGATCTGGATATACGCGAACAAGATGATGTGTTCCCGATAACTTGAGCGAACCGTTGTCTTTGGTGCGTTTCTTGAAGTTTCCTTCAGAGACAGAGTAGATGAAATTCCTATGCGAATCGAAATCTGCGTCTTTTGGTAGCCGTCTGCTCGCTCCATATACTGCAAGAGTCTGTAGTAAATCGCATGGCAGATCCTCATAGTCGCCGTTCTCTACATCTTCCATAACACCGTCCAAGTTCAGGTACTCAGGTGCAAGAGGATCCTGAAGCGGCTGTGGATCTCGAGCAACTTTAACTTTCAGAAGGATCTTTCCGCGGAGCTGGTTCGGTGATGGGAGTTTCTGTGCATAGGCATCAATGGGCTCCACTACCAAGCTTGACCTGAATATCTCAAGCATGGTACGTGCCATGATATCCCTCTGCACTGGGTTACAGTGTACTTCTAAAGATAGCCACAAAGGTAAGTCAGAAGAAAAGAAGGCATAATTGTTGATAGTTTCGATCACGGATCGGAAGCTGATAGAAGTTGTCAAACTGTATCCGTGCTTGACGATCGGCTGCCCGTCACGTCCATCCCAGCAATCGATCTCCACGGATCGACAACCTTGTGAAAGCGTAGCGATGTAGCCTTTAAGCTTGGAGCGGGCGGCGACTTGGCGGCCTCGGAGATAGGTGTTATGGGAAGATGAGATGAAGTATTCGTTGATAGGACGGTCGAGGTCATGGCGTACAGGGGTGCTGCTGATAGCTGAGTTTTCTTTTGAGAATAGGTGAGATACTAAATCGACAACTGATATGTCTGCAATGGGTGTGATTTCCTCCTTGGAGCTTTTCAAATCGATCAGCGTAATGGAGGAGTCGCTGAAGACTGTCGGGTTCTTCTCGAATTCGGCTCCCTTATCTCTACCTTTGAGCTCACCCAAAAACTCTGCTAGTGCTTTCTGGGATCTTGGACCGATCTGTGGATTGTTTGTTTCGCGCTTCAAGATCATCTCCAACAGAAGCTGATTGAAGTCTGGTGAGGACACTCGAGTATGACTGTTCAAATCGCCATTCTTGGCTGACTCCGACTTTTGTAGCCCTTCAATATCTGTTCGGGCACGCTCAAGAAGCCTAGCGACTTGCCGTGAAGGCCCTCTTTCGGCGTCCGACATTGTGACGGCCCTGCCGTACATGATAAGATGCGCCATATCGAGAACCGTAGGCAGAAGGAAGATGCATGTGAGTACGGTTACATGCCCGCAAAGAATGATATAGGCAACAAGCATCCTGCCTGAATGACTAGCGAGCCCAGGAACAAAACCAATGTGAAGTGCAAACAAGGCCAGCCTCGAGACTGAGAGAACGCCTGTAAGTGAGACGAAGCATGCAAATCTTGTCCAGAACGCCATCAATAGCAATTGAACAAGCTCGCATCCTAACAGAACACCAAGCTGGACAGAGGTGTACGTTTGCAATCCGCCAATGACACTTCCTCGGAGGAACATCAAAGAGAACAAGACCAAAGCGTAGTATTGTCGCCCAGATTCTGGATCTTTGTTCAGCCGACCTGGGCTTTGAATGACCAGCGATCCCATCTCAGAGTCCCTTGTCCAACTCCACCAAAAGGCTGCTAATAACACAATCAGAATTATGATCGCCATGGCTGAGTTTCGATATCCAAAGATCTGGTCGTCGAGGAATTGGTAGGTTGCCCATGCACTGATTGGTAGCATGAAACAGCTGAGGAAAAGCCTGACAACAGCCCAATACCGGTCTCTGAGCTGCGCTCCAATAATTGTCCAGGCAGGCTTTGAGGGTGAGTCGCGGCTGTTCAGCCTGAAAATGATGTATGATGATAAGTAGAGAAAGAAAAAGACGATGAGTGATAGGACGAAGGTATTCATCCAACTTTGAGGTTTCACTGGTGAGCCCGTCATCTGGGTAAGTAGTTCCAAGCCTGGAGCTCCTGTGATTGTCCCATTGTGTTCATAAATGCCGTCGTTTACACCGGCTTGCGGATAAGGTGAGGAAGCTTCTACAAGACCGGCCGGAAGCATCAGGGTAGACCAGCTACAGAGGCCGACGAGAGGTTGGAAGAAGCCAGGGTATCGAAGGCTGAGTGCGCCTGAGAAAAACATAAACTGGATGTAAGCTAAGAGATCGATGGCGCGTGTGACACGGGCGTTCTTGGGGCTTAAGGAGCTGGTTAGTGGTTGGGCCGGCCAACATGCTGCGATACAGGTCAAGGCGAAAGTGGCGATGGGGAGCCAGAGACTGAGAAGGCGAATGGGTTCCGGGGCAGCGGGAGTGAGGACTGCTCGAACACAGGACAGTGATTCGTTGTCTTTCGAAGTCATATCCAAGGTTGTTCGGAAGGTATCCAGGAAAGCTGATCGTTGAAAGGAAGATGCAATGATGAAATGAGCTCTCGGGCCGAGCCATTCGGAAGTGTAGCAGGATATGTTGACGATCTCTCCTGAGATTTGTTTAGGGTCGCTCCCGTAGTCGATAACTGTAAATCTCGGTACAACAGCGCCGATATCAATCTCACAGGCATTCCGATCCGCCTGCCCAGCGATAACATCAAACCGCCACTCAAACGCATCCCTCCCCTGCTCAACCGCCGCGCGAAAACTCTCCGGAATGAGCGACTTATTGGTAACCGCATCAGCGCAGTCTTGAAACTGCACATATGCAGCCTGACAGCTTGCTGCCAAGAGCGCGAAAGGAGTGCCTCTTGACAGCTTCATTGCTATCTCGATTCGGCCATGGCGGGATGTGAGAGATCAAATTGGGATGACAGGTGGATCTTTTTCTGCATGCTGGCTTTTCTCCCTCTTTTCTTTTTCCCAGCTGGAGAAGACTAATGACTAATCTCGTGGGGACTATTAATAGATGAAACGGCCAAGAAGTGCCTAGTGGTGTTTATTCTAGGGCGGACATACGAGATGGTCCACTTCGGAACATGCCATTGCTATCCTGGCCGATGTTTGAATGGTACAGTCCGCAGGGGTATCAAATGTGCATTTCCGCGATTATTCAGGTATTTTTTGCCACAACGGAATTACAAATACTAATAAAATATTATACTCAGTATATTAATAGAGATAATTCTGGGCTGATCTACATCTATTTTACAGCAGATTAGCTACTAGTTGAAGTACCTGATTTAACATTTGATACCCCTGGGGGCTGTACTGGAGCTTCAGAAAGTTCTAATTTGGTATTTGAGACCCCTATCAAAGTATGTACTGTCGCATCGAGACGCTCTGTTGTCTCTTTTTCAAGACTAGTCTGAGAACAAAAGATCGCAACTCTCGCGAATCCGAGGACGGGGAACTGAAGTTACCAGGGGTATCCCTGCAGATACTAAAGCGAGCCATACCAAAATCATTTTAGTGGTGCTGTCACTGAACTTGCCATGATGTCATTCATTACCCTGGAGAGTCGGAATTTGTTCATTCACTGTTCCCTTGTCTGTGAGGCAAGCTGTAGATGGTCGATCTCGGGTAGCAAAGTTCCTCTAATAGAGGGAACTTTCGAGGCAGGCCTCCAGAATTTATTTCATCGCTATCGATTTATATCAAATTGGGTAATCTTTGTGTAAATGTTTCGAACACTAATCGTTCAGATCGGTCATCAACTCCAAACGCTTACAACAAAACGAAGCCCCTTCTGATGTTCACGGCGAATATGGTGAGCATCAAGACTGCCATTTGCAAAGCGACAGCTCTACAGACGAAGTTCTGACCTATTGGCCATCTCAAACGATGTCGGCGACTTTGGCTCCAAGCTCGGCTGGCTGCTGAAGAAGAATAGCAGGGCCTGCTAGTACCGTATCCTTTGTCGGTGCTCCAACAGTATCCGTCACAACAGCGATTATGATTCCTCTACTCTCGAAAGCCTCCGGAATCTTCACATCAATTATATTTTTCTGGGGCCAATCTCTCATGTCGATTGGGATCGCTATGATCCACGGTCCGTGAAAAAAGGTCGTGTAGTATTGATGATACTTTTCGAATTTTGGCAATTTGTCGTTATCCGTGAACTTGAAGGTAATGGTGCTTCCAGGTGTGACTGTCTTATGCACAGGGCTTATGTTGAGTGATGGAAGACCTTGACGTGGGTTAGGGTAGATTGGATTCTCTTTGGGGCAGCTCCCTTTAATGACGAAACCATTGGTCAAGTCTAGGATCTGGTTGGCGTATGGGAAGACGGTGTCCGATGGTCCAGAGAAAGGATTAACGTTCCAAATGTCCATCAGAGACCATACTTCGTGTCGTGTTTCGACCGCTGCGATAGCCGTCATGGCGCCTTGTGAGGTTGGAAGCTTGGCCATCTGGACAAGGCCAGTGAGGAAAGTCATACTGGCGATCTCGATGAAAGTGGACAGCACTAAAAATGACTCTGGATCATTGAACGGGTACTGGTACTTGCAAGATCCAGGCTTCAACGACGTGTCCGAAATCTGATCTTGGAAGATACGCAGGTGGCCAGCCTCATTATCACGGATCTCCTGAATCCGATCATAAGTATTGTTATGGTACCCAGCCTCGACGAAAGAGGTCTTGTTAAAGGTTTATACTCCTTGCTGGTAGAATGAAAAAATAGCCCATTCGGCGGAGAGGAGATTTTGCCAGATCATATCATCCACGCCTGGCTTGCCTTTTCTGGTTGGCAGAATTGGATCCGTGACGTTGGCCGGAAATGGCGGCGATTTCCCTCGATACGTACTGTAAAGAGGACTTTCTCCTGGTACAGGGCCGTGGTGGGGGTTTGTGAGCTTCTGAGCTACAGGAGAGGATCTAGGGATTTTCATAGCTGCTCCATCTGCGACATTGGACAACAGGACAACGGCATGTAGGGCTTTCGCCAGAGACATAGTGTTGGATAAAGATGACTGAAAAGTATAAAATGTCCGTGGCGATATCTAGAGAAATTTCAACGTCCAAAGTATGTAGGCATTCCTGATTTATATAGTTGACCATTCCGTGCACTTTTCTGTCTGCTTACCTTGTGCAGTCGAAACTCGCGTCGAAACCTCGTCGAAACATCAGCCCTTTCTCATCTATAACTGATTCTGGTTTAGCTTTAAATCTCAATTAAAGGCAAATATTTTCTGTCTAGTCTTAGCAAAGTAATATAATTCGCTTATCAGCTTACTCAAGATTTCGCTAAATCGTGATTTGCAAGCCTAGAGGAACATGTCAGATATATCAGCCACAATAGAGTTGATTGGGTATATGAGCAAGATATACAAAGCCAAATCACAATCAACTTAGATTTTCGGGAGGATATCTGCATAAAGCCTCAACAAAACAAGTATCCGAATTAAACATGATAATGGGCCACCACAGAGTCTGTACATTGTTCAAACCCCCTCCACACAGGTGTACCTGCCAGCTAACTTACGTGGCACCGTAGGATATCCCGATGGGGCTCAACGTTGAGTGGTGGCGCTGGAAGTCGTAATGTAACTTTGGACACTCATCACGCGCCGAAATGTGATATAGAAGGCTCGACAATCCCCAACATACCTACCCCTTCATTATCTTCCCTTCAATTTCACCAATTTAGAGACTTAACTGTGTCGTCAAGAACTTATCTCTCAATTACTTGCCTTCAGGTAAGAGTTTCTCCCTGCTGATACGGATAGTACCTTGATATTTTAAAGCTTTTATAACCACCATGCACGACACTCGGATCTTGCAGCCACACATGGCGGATCTCATGCGGCACTATTAGCTGTTGAGATATTTTCTAGTGGCAGCATAATAATGATTTGAATGATGGGCAATTGCCGCATCGTTTGATGTAGCTTGGGCGGGTCACTGGATGTATCATTTCAAAGGCCAGCTCCATGACCTCTAACCTTTACCTTTGGCCGTAGCCACAATACGAGTCTATTATGCTAATGGAAACCAATCGTTGTGTTAATTTGATAAATCCTATGATCGTACATGCCATAGTTGAGGTATGTTAAACCTCAGTGACTCCCGACAAGACGAGTGACCCCTCATGCAGTCAGCTTACGTAGTGGCCAAATCCATGAGCAGAGACATGGCTGACTTGCTCCAGATAACTATGGGGTTTCATTAATCCGAGTATTCAAGGTTCAGGTCGTTAGTTTAAGTATTGAATTACGATACATCACGGAGGTTGCGCCCACTGCCCTTTGGTTCTAAGCGTTTGTTAATACTAAGTGGCCTTCTATACAATGATAAGAGAACGTAGGTGTCGATTAAGCCTTCAAGCTAAATCAAAACACAAGTTCGTTAGTCGGCCTGAACTCGATTGTTAACGAATGACTTCAACATTGGCTCCTTGGGCGGAGCTAGGCGATTGCAGCACGGATGATACCCCTGGAACCTTGATCTATGTTGGTGCAAAGACCTTCTTATCTGAAGTCGATCGATTCGTTCTACACTCCCTTACCTGATATGCTGCACTAGTCGCACGTAATTCTCGTTTAACAGTTTCTGCTGATAGCCTCTCTCTTTTAGTTGACATTTTATGCTTTATCAGCACTACTTGTCCCATATTTCACCCTATGGGAGAGGCACTGGTGCTTAGAAAGCATTTTAGTGATAAGCACTTGCTTACGCATCGTTTGGTGATGGTTAGTGATTTGATGATGGCATCGCATCTGGTGCGGGGCTGTCGACTACGCCGCTGATGTCGTCAACCATCAGGATACAAAGGAACACGAACACCCCAGGAATAGTTGGCTGGTAGTATATTCAATTGACCCTGAAACACCCTGCTTGATCTTTAGCTGTGAAGCAGATTCGATATGGACACTTATCTTGACCCAATCAACCGCAAGTTTGCGGATGCGGCTGCTGAAGGTCCACCACTGTACACTAAGACGTATCAGGAAGCGCGCGACATTCTGGAAGGCATCCAGAGCTACAAGACCGCGTCGGACATCAAGACTGAGGAGATCAAAGTCCCAGTCAATGGCGAAGATGTCACCACCGTCATTTTCCGACCTGCTAGCGCTCAGGGCACGCTGAACATGATCTTTTACACGCATGGTGGCGGATGGATTCTCGGAAGGTCAGTCAGTTATCGGCGATTCGTAAATACGTGCTGACAGGTGCAGCCCTACGGCGCATGGTGCATTGATGGAAGACTTTGCACGCCAAACTGGTGCCGCTGTTGTCTTTCCCTACTACACTCCGGCTCCCGAAGCTCAGTATCCAGTTCAGTTTAAGCAGGTCTACGGTGTGCTCGATCATTTCGTGAACAATGGCGATAAGTACAACCTCAAAGTTGACCGTTTCGGTCTTGCTGGTGACAGCGTAGGAGGTGAAGATTCCCATCTCTATGCCAAGAGTGCTATCTGACCTGTTCCCAGGACATATGGCCATTGCAATGACCCAGCTTGCCCAGATCCGCCACCTCCCCTCCAAGATTGGCCAGATCGTATTGCTATACCCCGTGACAGACACTTACAGCAAGTCTGCAACTTACAAGACATACAAAGACGGACCCTATCTCTCCGAAAAGACTATGGACTGGATGATCCCGGCCTTTCTCCCCAATGAAGAAGACAGGAAGCTCCCATTGACCTCACCCCTTCAGTACGCCCCAGATGAGGTTCTCGCCAAGTTTCCGCCTACTACTGTCTTCCTGTCCGGCGCGGACCCGTTGATTGGGGAAGGCGAAGCTTTTGGCCATCGCTTGCAGCAGCTCGGGGTTGATGCGGCAGTTATCAAGGCGGATGGACAGGTTCACGATTTTGCGATGTTGGCACCTATTCGTGTCTCTCCCACTGCCCGAGCTGTGGTTGAGCTTGCGGCTTCAAAGTTGCTGAAAGCATTCGCCGCAAACTGAAAGGATCAGAGATTTCCCTAAAGTAGTTTCATAGAGACATATTATCATTGGAAAAGAACAGTGTTGACGGATTCATCTCGATACATTGAGATCAAAGTTCACTTAATTGACAAAGTTGTATAAGAATGCTCCATTACCATTTCAACCTGTCCTCAGGGTGCAAGGAGACTTCTGACGTTAATTTAGGGTGCTAAAATACTCAGTCTAAAATCCTTTGATTCTATACTAAATTATGCTAAGTTTACCTAAGGTTTTTTGTCACCTAGGATAGAGGTCCTAAGTTTTATTGCATCCTCTTACCTGTATAGAATTACGAAAAGAGTTGAATGGCTCGGCCCACTTTTTAGTATTCCAATTACGGTCCACGACTGAAACATTGGTGATACCCCGCTCGCAGTCCAATCTAGACTTGCGATCAAGACTTGGTTTTGTTTTACCCGTACGTCTGACTATTGATGCAGGTTGTCAATACCAACGCCGATAGGTCAAGGAACGCCGCCATTAAAGTTGCCAAGGCTGTCGGCTATATGATTACAATCTTCCAATTCGTCGAAGAGTGTGATAATATCGATATAGACTTTGCTACGCGCTCACCGCTCCAAAGATGCATGGCCATTTCAATAGCCTGTGTGAAAAAGCCATCACGAAGTGACAACCTGTGCATTATCTCACTGCATATCAGCCAGCCTCAATAAGGCCAGACCTCACGATATGGAACTCACACATGCGCTATCACATACTCCGGGACATCTTTTCCGCCATGGTAACCCAAGCATGACCTGACACAATGTTCAGTTTGTTGAGTTAGACTTCTAACCTCATGCTATAGATCTACTAAATCCTCTGACTTAGGTAGCCATACCCCGAAATCCTCTATCTCACCTCTTACCAACCGCAGTCAGTTGCCCTTCAGCAAAGTGGAAGAAGTTCTTGTTTGTTGCAAACCCATACCTAGAGTCCCGAATACAAGTTTCTCACTGTTCAAACTTCTACTTACAGCTGATTTGGCTTTGTTCGCCCAGCCAGCCACAGATGAGGTCTTAGTACGTAATTCCGTCTATGCTCGGGTGCTCTAGGCATAGTATCGGGGCTCATGAGCAGTCTCACTATTTTCAGCCGCATTTGCTTGCCATATTTGATAAGACGCCGAGACAGGGCTTGCTTTAAGCACAAAGCATAAGCGAGGATGGTGCTTGACTACTGGCCGTATCCAAAACACTATTTATCACATTCCAATAACTTTGCCGCCAAGATTTTGCATAACGATATGGATCAAGTTGAATGGACTTGGCGAAGGGCAAGAAAGCGGGGGTGGCGTTTAGCTGAAAACTGAACCAAGACAGTCACTGATTGCAACCATAACATGGTATTTGGAGTCTCTAGATGTCTCTACTGTGCTACGGGTAGTGTTTAGGTGAGTAATATCACTGGAAATGTAACTTGTCGTCGAGGCAAGACCTATCATACCAGCCAAGCTCACCAAAGGACAACATTTGATCACGCGGCTCAGCCACTTCGTCCAGCGACATGCATGGGAGGGCCTGCAGAAATGGGTTACGATTCATAGTTTCAATTCTGGAGAAGTGATGCTCAGAAATGAGAGTCAATCGCTGGGGTTCAGGGTTCAGCTGGCATTAGCAAACGCCTCCTGGGCTCTAGGCCTTCGCGTGATACCAAAAACAGCCCGTTGCATATCCCAAGTGGGTCCACCGATAGGTTACTGTCACGAAAATGCGAATGTCTGTGCTTTGAAGTAAGCTGGCCGGGGAGGACGGAATCTGTTAGAGGAAGTCAAAGTGAGTTCACACAAGCGCTCATATTTCACGCAGTGCTAAGCGAGTAGCGGAACCTCGACCTATCCAAAACAGTTCGTATGGTCAGAGAGTCTATAAAAGGGTGCTTCCATCTCCCGCTGACGGTAGAAACTCAAGCAACTACATCAAGATATCATCGGCAAGCCCCAAATCTTCAACAACCATGAGCAACACCACCATGGATCAGCTGGAAAAGGCCCATAAGGCGGGTGTCGTACTCGGCCTCGCTGGCTTCGGCACAGAGCAGCGCCTTGACATCGACGTCATGCTGACCGAGCAACCCGATACCTTCAATCTTTACCTCATCGCCTTGATGGAACTCCAAGGAATGAAGGATCTGCCTTGGCCGACTCCTGACGGTTATTCCTTCCAAGATGGGTCCCAGGCGGACTTGAAAATGTCCTGGTTCCAACTCACTGGTTGATAACCCCCCCAGTCCATACAAAAAGCTATAGCTAACCAGTATAGGCATTCATGGACAACCCGTGAGTTTATGGGATGGTGAGGGACCGCGGGGATACTATTGTACCCATAGTAAGCCGCACTTCGGAACCTGGCACCGTCCGTACCTGGCAATGATGGAGGTAAGACAAAATGCATGTGAAGCCTCAGCTTTCACTAATTGCCGCAAATAGCAAACCTTGTTTCGTCAGGTAGCCAACGTCGCGAAGCGGTTCTCTGAGTCGAACATTCCTGACGAACAGAAAAAGAAATATCTTGCTGCTGCTGAACAGTTCCGTCTCCCGTACTGGGACTACTTTCGCCCCCGAGCGTACAGCAAAACTACCTTCCCAGGAGTCACTAACCCCCGAAAAGGCACGACAACAGCTCCCTATGACTGGGGTGCTCCGCAAATCTTCACACTACGCGAGGTCATGGTCAGGCGTCTTCCAGATAACAAACTTGTTCCTATGAAAAACCCTTTCTTCCAGTTCGAGTTCAGCGATGAACAACTCAGCAAGATTAGACTTGATCAGGATCTGCGTAGAAGGATCAAGCCACAATTCGTGAGTATCAATTTGTCCTTGAAAGAATCCATTGTTACTCATAAATCGTTCACAGGACAACATCCTACAGACAATTCGACACGGAGGATCTGATGCAGACGCCATGGAACGCATGAATGTGCAGCTGAATCAAGACCGCGAAGGCCGGATTCGCTTATGCCTCGCTTTGATGGAAGACGAGGTTTACAGAAACTTCAGAACGTTTTCAACCAACGCCGTCTTGTCGAAGCCTGGTGAGAGACCCATAGCAATGCTAGAAGAAGCTTCCGGATCCATCGAAGATTTTCACGGTGCTTATCATGTCACAATCGGCAATCCCGACGGACACATGGGTTCCATCGCCACGGCGGCTTTTGACCCGATCTTCTGGATGCATCATTGGTAAGTCTGGCTGGAACAAAGCCTTGTATCCAGTGGCTGACGATCGAGCACAGCCAAATTGATAGACTGTTCGCGATCTGGCAGGCTGCCAATGGTGATGAGCACTGGTTCAATGAGCTTCCAAAGGACAAGCAGGGACTGGCCACAATCGACCTGACGCCGTTCCGCAAATCGGTTTCGGAGAACAATGAAAAGAAGTACTGGACCTCCGACTTGTCTAGGAGGACTACGGATTTCGGATACACATATCCGGACACAGCACGTGGACAGACAGGGGACAATATTCGTAAGGAATTCAGGGAAAAGTATGAATGGAGCCGACGAACCACCGCTAAGCTCGTTTTCGGCACACCCCCGGATGATATGAAGCCTATAGAAGTCGGCGAGGCCCAGGTATTCCAGTACCCGCCTGGCAACTCGTCTGGCGATCTCTTGAGGGGTCCTGGTTTGCCCATACATGAGATGCAACAGCAGACTGTCATGGCCGAAATGCCATCCAACCCGCAGTACGCAGACGATTGGTACATCGACATTGTGGTCGAGAGGTAAGAGTACTCATTCACGCTACCTTGATATTGGCTGATTCACCTTTACAGAATGCTTGCCAATGGGACTTACACCATCTACTACATCATCGGCGAAGTCCAAGGACAGACCGGCCAGGAGTGGTCGAGTCTTCCTGGCTTTGCGGGCCTGTCCCATATCCTAGCCGCGCCTGCCAACGTGTGCGACAACTGCGCCAGCCAGGAAGAGCAAGGACAGCTCGTGACTAGCACAACTGCAATCACTTCGCTGCTCCTTGACTACGTCCAGATCGGTAAGCTGAGCAGCATGGGCGAGGACGACGTGAAGAAGTTCCTCATTGAGAATTTGAAATGGCGAGTTCAGACTGTAAGTTCAATACACTCTGAGATTGAGTCCAGATCATGACTAACTGATCCCTTTTTCCAATGAATAGATCGCTGGTGAGGTCCTTAATCCCAGGGATATGGACAGGGATCACACTTTCAACCTCAGCATCAGTCGTAAGCGAACTCCCGTGCCACGCAGCGCAGGTGATGTGCAATATAAAACTTACCCTGAGGTCATCGAGGCGATCATCAACAACTCTTCTTAGCTATGCGATGGCTTCTAGATAGTGCAGATTATTTCTTCGACGCTAGCCGTTCTTTATTTTCGTATCTATATCGTTGACAATGGAATCTCTTCAGATAATTATTATTACTCATGCTGTGATATGTCTGGTCATCCTTTAGAATAATGTCGCTAAAGCAATGCTACTGTTGGTGGGAATGTTTGGGCATAGCGTGGTCAGGGAATTAGGATCCAGCCTTGTAAGGAGAAAGAGCAAGTTAAAAGAGAGCGATCATTTGAGCTTAATGACATCACTTTACAGATACAAGATCGAATGGCGTCAAATGTGTATGAAACCGATGAGTTGCACTTTGCATACAACAGTAACCTCATACTCTGTTAACAAGATCAACTCAAAATAACACTCTTCTGCTTCTGTAGCAATGTGCAGCAAAGCCAACATTTAGGGAATACCTCGAGTTAGATTATGACTGTAGATTTGAGGCTGTACGTTAAATAATGCTAAGATTGATATGGCCATCGGACTCCTGCTGCGTAGTCGGATATCTGATAGTTAAAAGGGTTTACCTCTCGGTACATGCGCAGTTCACGATCAAGGCGAAACAAGAGCGCAACCCCATCCCTATCATAACGCATATTCTCCGTCAACTCCCCGTCATTATGATCGAAAGCTATTATCCCACAGAGTTCAAAGTACTGAAAAAGGCGGATCCGCTCCAAGACCGACATCAGTTCCGGGAGTGTTGCACGGACAGCTACACAGTCGCGTATCGTGATATAGATCTCAGATCCTCTCCAAACGATGGGTAAGAGGGTGCTGCCGTAATAATCTCGAAGGGGGGCGAATACGCGATCTCGGCGAGCAAGACGTCGTTGCGCTGAGTTCATGGGCTGTCGGGCATGGAACCAGAAGATGATTACCATGTCTCTGTCGTAAACGTGGTGGCCCATCCGGTTCATTTTGTCTGTTGTATGTTTAGCTGTAGCCTAGTTAGAGTATTGTTGTGTACAGTCTGGGTGGAAGACACGAGATGCGTATGCCCTTTTATATACCTGATCGCGTTGGACGCTGATGAGGTTTATTACTATCCTTGAATGACTGATCATGAAGCACTTGATCGGGTCATCTTAATCACATCAAGGACTGATTAAAGTCTGTGACTTCTACACTCATCATGTCGCTCTAGTGATCATTAGTTCAGGGTAAAACTTGATTTTTGTCACTACCAAGGAAGAGACTCTCAAAGCAAACAGTGGGTTGGGTCACTTATGAAGTGATATTGAAGAGGCGAGGTAGCCTTCCCAGAAGAATGTCAATAATCGATTTTGCTAGAAACGCCCGTTTCACCAATCCAGAGGACCACGTCATTCGCAGGCCATATTTTCCGTTCCATCGATTTCCCATTTGCAGCAGGGGTGTTTTTCGCTTCAAAGCTGACATTTTATCAGAAAATTCTTCCTTTATACCTGTGGAACAACTCCAGCGTGTCGCTTCTGTGCTTTGATGATTCCTCCAAACGCTCCGCCGTCTTCTCCAAGACAGTCCACTCGAAAAGTAGAGGTTCTTTGAACCGGCCACCTTGATGAAAAAGCTTGGCTTTTTCCAAGACATTGAGTAGCTCTTGGTAGAGTTGTTTGCCATCGGCATCCAAACATTGGGTTATGACAATAAAGAGCCTCCAATTGTCCACGTCACATTCCACAAGGCGGTCGCCGTACTTCTGTCGGATGGGCTCGAATTGATTGTTGCTAGCGGCGGTTTGGTTCTTTTCTATAGTATCAATCTCGTAGAACTTGAAGGCAACCGTGTACTTCTTTGTGTTGGTGATGGAGGTCATATTTGTCGTTTGCTGCCAGTGGTTGGCTGGGTTCTGCGTTGGTGTTTGTGATAGGAGTTTGTTAGTGGAACAGGACCATGCGTGGTCTGTTTATATGCATGGGTGAGTGCACTTCTCACACTGATAAGGTCTGCTCTTGCGCGTAATGTCGACAATGATCAAGCACTCCGGCAATCGATTGTTGATGAATGGCTGTTGGGAAAGTGAGCTCATCACGATGTCTGCAACCTTAGATTCAGCGCGGAAACTCTTTTTCGATCACGTGCAGAGAGGGAAACTTTGCCGAACCCGATTGAGAGACGAAACTATGGAGATTAAGAGGTAAGAAACATGCGGATAATATATGTACAGCTTTGTCTCGACGGTGAGCATTCTAATCCCTGTTCAATTCTAGGGTTTCTCCCTTGAGGCTTCGTGTGAGGCGAATAAGAACTGCTATCAATTAAAAGGTCTATTTCTTTAGGTGCAGGTACAGTCTCAGTCACGCCCCCATCCATACCCCCCGATATGGAACTGCCAGTCTCTCCTCATTGTCCATCACATCTTGTCCACAATCGCCCTCATACCACCACCGAAAGAGAGCAGTCAGAAGGTAGGAAGTATTTCAGGCTGGCGATGTCGGAAAATCGAAATAATCGCATTTTCCATTGTCTTTTGTTCTGATGCCAAAGACCGCTTGAGCCTCCCAGTCGTCAAAAACTTTCATCTTGTCCAGAATCTTCCATAGCTTCCCCACAGCCTTGTCTGGAGTGCTGAACTCGATATTCAGTATGTATGTGAGCAGTCCCTTGTTGAGATTGACCTCTTGACGGCTATTAGAGCCGTACTTGTGGACGAGGGGTTCATCATTTGGTTCTCGCTGTGGCGCGACGCCAGCTTTTGGCTTGAATTGTGCAGTCATCTGGTGGTACTTTGGCTGGCCCATGTTGAGAAATAATGGTGACGATAGGGAATGAATGATGAAGGAACTTGTGCTTAGGATAGTGTAGTGAGCTTATGTGTGTGTCTGTGTGTGTCTGTGTGTGTTGCTGATTTTGCTGTGAGTTTCGAGGGAAAGCATCCGACCATGGCGCGTTCATATAGGTAGATGAACTCCAGTGCTCTTTCCATGACAGCTCATTCACGTCAAACTCAGCGCAGTGATTTGGGTAAGGACAAGTCATTTACTGCATGTTCAGCAACTAAATGTGAACAGTGATTTGGGTGTTTCTCTCGACACATGGCACAGGAAGTGACTACTCACTGTTCATGAAACCTTTTCTGCAGCGAAGTGACCAGGACCGTATGTTCGGGTGACTATGTCATGAATAACTCACAACAAGCGCTATCTTCATCACTGTTCCCAGGGGACAATTTTAAGGCTCTGCGCTGCGATTCATTGTGCAATAACATCCATGGACCTTCCAGATACCGGTGATAGCCTCATCATTCACAAATCCTTTCCGCTCTCTCGGTCTGACTAGCTAAACCACTTCTCTTGAGATCGCTTGACTTGAATCTTCTCGAACATGTTGACTACGAGTGCACAAGACCTGTAAATGGCAACCACCCATCCCTGACGAGTGGCCATGCACACATAATTCACAGCGGAGCATCGCAATTTGAGGGTTCACAGAAGAATTGTCTTTTTGTTAATTACTGATGAGCTCCTAACTCAGAGTTTCTCTCCTGAGTCCTTGGGGAACCTATCGTCCCTCCAACTCGTCATTTCCCGCATCCCGGTCGCTTCGTCCTCTTCACCAACCCGTTCTTGCAGATGTCCAAATGTGTTATGCCTACTGGCCTGGATAGGGGTCTCCCATGAGATACAAACAGTGACTGTCTGCATGCTGAACCATGATTCTCTCCTCCTCCCAAGTCTTGAAAACTTCAGTCTCCCTGAGCTTAGACCAGAGCTCTTCCTTCATCTGCTCTGCGGTGTCGCAGGTCTTTCTGACCTGGATGGCGAGCTCTTTTTTTTCGACGTGATGATGACAGTCAACTTGGTCCATGCCGTAGTGCTCTTGCAGTGCCTGAAGGAGTATCCTCTTGGGTTGCTTTTTACCCTTCTTCAACTTGAAGTGGACACTGATTGATGTGGTCTGGGTAGCGGCGGACATTTTGGTAGTGGAGATGGTTCTTGGTAAGTGTTTTGTGCGATAAAGTTGATGATCTGTGTGTATGTGTTCGGTTGTGGTTGAGTTGAGGTGCAAAACGTCCGGCCCTCGTTTGTTGATATAGCTAGACGAGTTGCCGTTGTTTGTGACAAACGACGTACTCTAAGACTAGTGATTCAGCCGTCAAGAAGGGAGTGCGATGCGTAGGATGCCCGAGTTGACAGTGCTACTGCCCGGATCTCCTTGATTCACAGCGTTCCGCAACAGCGACACATTGATCCAGAACCGCATCAACAGGAGTCGAGGACCACTTCTGATCTCGCTCAATGATCTCGACCCAAAGGTAAGATGCATCATGTTCACCCACAACGGTTGTGGGCGAGATGTATTACGGACAGCTTGTTTCAGTAGAGAGAACTCAGTTCAACGACAACGCCAATAGTATTGACTTCTATCAACTTTACTTTTGAATCTCGTCTTGTACTACGCCTTAGGTTACTCTATGCCCTTGGCGAATAGACTGCGAGCTCCGATCTATTGTATTAAAATAACTTTATTATGACTAATCTTTCGCCACCTTATAACTCAATATTCCCTAACCTTAATTTAAACTTTCCTCTAATAACACAGCTACTATATATATATTTTCCTTTAAACCTTTGCCAGTCCTTTTAACCTTTTCTCCTTTATAGCTAACTATATAGCTACTATAAATATATTTTCTTTAAAACCTTTAACTTTTTAACTTATATAGCTAGTTTATTTAACCTTTTTTTAATATTTAGCTTTTTTCCTTTAAGTTACTAAGTAACTTATATTTACCTTAAAGCTATAGCTATAAAGTATAAAGTAATACTAACTAAGCCTAATTTACTCTTAACCTCCTAATATAATATATCTATTTAAAATACCTTCCTTAGGTAAGCTTTCTAAGCTTTTTTCTCTTTTTTAAAATAATTTCCTTTATTTATAAAGAAATATAAAAAAAATCTATAGTACTACTAAGGGCATTATTACTAAGAAAAGCAAGCTAGGTAATAGTAAGCTTATTAAGCTTATTAATAATAATTAGGTAATTTATAGTAATATAATATTTTTTTAGAAGATAATAGCTTTTATTATTAA